>NW_025219986.1:1772854-1774256 GCF_014825855.1 Bombus pyrosoma | reverse complement strand
GTTTTAACGTAATACTACATAACGTTATACGTTATAACGTATTACCATATAACGATATACGTTATAACGTAATACTACATAACGTTATACGATATAGCGTAATACTACATAACGTTATATATTATAACGTAATACTACTGAACGTTATACGTTATAACGTATTACCATATATAGATATATGTTATAACGTAATACCACTTAAGCTATACATTATATCGTATTAGAATATGACGGTATACGTTATAAGCTAATACTATATAACGTTATACGATATAACGTAATACCGTATAACGTTATACATTAAATCGTAATAGTATATAACGTTATGCGTTATAACTCAATACCACAAATCCTTATACGTTATAACGTAATACTACTGAACGTTATACATTATAACGTATTACCATATAACGATATACGTTATAACGTAGTAGTATATAACGTTGTACGTTTTAACGTAATACTACATGACGTTATACGTCATAACGGATCACCATATGACGATATACGTTATAAGGTAATACTACATAACGCTATACGATATAACGTATTAACACATAACGTTATACGTTATTACGTAATACTACATAACGTTATACGATATAACGTAATACTACATAACGTTATATGTTATAACGTAATACTACATAACGTTATACGTTATAACGTAATACTACATAACGTTATACGATGTAACGTAATAATACATAACATTATACGTTATAACGTGATAGTATATAAGGTTATACGTTTTGACCTAATACTACATAGCGCTCTACGTTATATCGTATTAATACATAACGTTATACGTTATAACGTAATACTACATAACGTTATACGATATAACGTAATACTACACTACGTTAAATGTTATAACGTAATACTACATAACGTTATACGATGTAACGTAATACTACATAACATTATGCGTTATAACGTGATAGTATATAAGGTTATACGTTTTGACGTAATACTACATAACGCTATACGTTATATCGTATTAATACATAACGTTATACGTTATAACGTAATACTACATAACGTTATACGATATAACGTAATACTACATGACATTATGCGTTATAACGTGATAGTATATAAGGTTATACGTTTTGACGTAATACTACATAACGCTATACGTTATATCGTATTAATACATAACGTTATACGTTATAACGTAATACTACATAACGCTATACGATATAACGTAATACTACATAACATTATACGTTATAACGTGATAGTATATAAGGTTATACGTTTTGACGTATGACTACATAACGCTATACGTTACATCGTATTAATACATAACGTTATACGATGTAATGTAATACTACATAACGTTATATGTTATAACGTAACATTACATAACGTTATACGTTATAACGTAATACTACATAAC
>NW_025219986.1:1770191-1772354 GCF_014825855.1 Bombus pyrosoma | reverse complement strand
ACGTTCAGTAGTATTACGTTATAATATATAACGTTATGTAGTATTACGCTATATCGTATAACGTTATGTAGTATTACGTTATAACGTATATCGTTATATGGTAATACGTTATAACGTATAACGTTATGTAGTATTACGTTAAAACGTACAACGTTATATACTACTACGTTATAACGTATATCGTTATATGGTAATACGTCATAATGTATAACGTTCAGTAGTATTACGTTATAACGTATAAGGTTTTGTGGTATTGAGTTATAACGTATAACGTTATATACTATTACGATATAACGTATAACGTTATATGCTGTTACGTTATAACGCATGACGTTATATAATAATACGATATAACGTATAACGTTATGTATTATTACGTTATAACGTATAGCGTTATGTAGTATTACGTTGTAGCGTAAATCGTTATGTAGTATTACGTTATATAGTATAACGTTATGTAGTATTACGTTATAACGAATAACATTATGTATTAATACGATATAGCGCATTGCGTTATGTAGTATTACGTTATAACGTATATCGTTATATTGTAATACGTTATAATGTATAACGTTCAGTAGTATTACGTTATAACGTATAAGGTTTTGTGGTATTAAGTTATAACGTATAACGTTATATACTATTACGATATAACGTATAACGTTATATGGTGTTACGTTATAACGTATAACGTTATACGGTACTACGTTATAAGGCATAACGTTATATAGTATTAGGTTATAACGTATATCGTTATATTGTAATACGATATAACGTATAGCGTTCAGTAATATTACGTTATAACGTATGTCGTTATATGGTAATACTTTATAGCGTGTAACGTTCAGTAGTAATACGTTATAGCGTACAACGTTATGTATTAATACGTTATAACGTACAGCATTATGTAGTTTTACGTCAAAACGTAGAACCTTATATACTATCACGTTATAACGGATAATGTTATGTAGTATTACATTACTCGTATAACGTTATGTAGTATTACGTTATAACGTATAACGTTATGTGGTATTACGATATAACGTATAACGTTCAGTAGTATTACGTTAGAACGTATAACGTTATGTATTATCACATTATAGCGTATAGCGTTTTGTAGTATTACGTCAAAACGTATAACGTTATATACTATCATGTTATAACGGATAATGTTATGTAGTATTACATTACATCGTATAACGTTATGTAGTATTACGTTATAACGTATAACGTTCAGTGGTATTACGTTATAACGTATAGCGTTATGTAGCATTACGTTAAAACGTACAACGTTATATACTACTACGTTACAACGTATATCGTTATATGGTAATACGTTATTACGTATAACGTTCAGTAGTATTACGTTATAGCGTATAAGGTTTTGTGGTATTGAGTTATAACGTATAACGATATATACTATTACGATATAACGTATAACGTTATATGTTGTTACGTTATAACGCATAACGTTATATAGTATTAGCTTATAATGTATATCGCTATATTCTAATACGACATGACGTATAGCGTTCAGTAGTATTACGCTATAACGTATAAGGTTTTGTGGTATTGAGTTATAACGTATAACGTTATATACTATTACGATATAACGTATATAGTTATGTAGTATTACGTTGTAGCGTAAATCGTTATGTAGTATTACGTTATAACGTATAGCGTTATGTAGTATTACGTTATAACGTATAACGTTATATACTATTACGTTATAACGTATAACGTTATGTAGTATTACGTTGTAGCGTAAATCGTTATGTAGTATTACGTTATATCGTATAACGTTATATACTATTACGTTATAACGTATAACGTTATGTAGTATTATGTTATACCGTATAACGATAGATAGTATTACGTTATAACGTATAGCGTTATATAGTATTAGCTTATAATGTATATCGTTATATGGTAATGCGTTATAACGTATTTCCTTACGTAATATAACGTTATAACGTATATCGTTATATGGTAATACGTTATAACGTATATCGTTATATGGTGGAACGTTATAACGTATATCGTTATATGGTAGTACGTTATGACGCATAACGTTCAGTAGTACTTCGTTAGAACGTATAGCGTTATATAATATTACCTTATAACGTATATAGTTATATAGTAATACGCTACAACGTATAACGT
>NW_025219986.1:1768521-1769691 GCF_014825855.1 Bombus pyrosoma | reverse complement strand
ATAACATATAACGTTATGTAGCATTACGTTATAGCGTGTAACGTTATGTAGTATTACGTTATAACGTATAACGATATATAGTATTACGTTATAACGTATAACGTTATATGGTACTAAGAAGTAACGTATAACGATATGTAGTGTTACGTTATAACGTATAACGTTATATGGTATTCCGATATAACGTATAACGATATGTGGTATTACGATATAACGTGTAACGTTATGTAGTATTACGTAACAACGTATAACGCTATATAGTATTACGATATAACGTATAACGTTATGTAACATTACGATATAACGGATAACGTTATGCAGTGTTTCGTTATAACGTATAACGTTATACACTATTACGATATAACATATAACGTTATGTAGCATTACGTTATAACGTGTAACGTTATGTAGTATTACGTTATAACGAATAACGATATATAGTATTACGATATAACGTATAACGTTATACGGTATTACGATATAACGTATAACGATATGTAGTATTACGATATAACGTATAACGTCATGTAGAATTACGTAACAACGTATAACGCTATATAGTATTACGATATAACGTATAACGTTATGTGGCATTACGATATAACGTATAACGATATGTACTATTACTTTATAACGTATAACGTTATGTAGTATAACGTTACAACGTAAAACGTTATATAGTATTACGATATAACGTATAACGTTATGTAGCATTGCGTTATAGCGTATAACTTTATGTAGCATTACGTTACAGCGTATAACGTTATGTAGCATTACGATATAACGAACCACGGTATGTAGCATTACGATATAGCGTATAACGTTATGCAGTGTTTCGTTATAACGTATAACGTTATGTAGTGTTACGGTATAACGTATAACGTTAAGTGGTATTACGATATAACAAATAACGTTATGTGGTGTTACGATATGACGTATAACGCTATATAGTATTACGTTACAACGTATAGCGTTATGTGGTATTACGATATGGCTTGTAACGTTAAGTGGTATTACGATATAACGTATAACGTTATGTGGTATTGCGATATGACGTACAACCAAATGTGGTGTTACGATATAACGTATAACGTTATCTGGTATTACGATATAACGTATAACGTTATGTGGTATTACGATATGACGTATAACGTTATATGGTATTACGCT
>NW_025219986.1:1766930-1768021 GCF_014825855.1 Bombus pyrosoma | reverse complement strand
TCTAATAATCAAGAGTAACTCGTGATTTGAATAATATAATATAAGTAATCTATGATTTGACAATTCAAACTACAATTTGAAATTCTATCAATCTAGAGCAACCCGCGATTTGAACAAACTAATTTATAAACTATGATTGTGTACGAATTGACAATCCAAATGGTTAGCCGATCAACTAAGAGCAATCTATGATTTGACAGTTGAATAAACTAAGATCTAAGATTTTAATCAATCAAGACTAATTCGCGATTTGAATAAATTAAGTAATTAAACAAGAAAAGGAAAAGGAACAGACCAAGAATACATACTTTAATAACAAATATGAAATACATAAAATATATATATATTCCCTACCCTAAATAAATAGCAATAAAATACATAAAATATACAAATTACAATTAACTTGCGTAACTGAAAGAAGATACAATACCACACATTATTAAAATTAGTTCCATGAATGAACTACATCGTGGGGAACATATATAAATATTTATATGTGAAAAGAATAAAAAAAATTAAAATTACTACATTATCAAAACTAGTTAACACGTTAGTAAATTTAAGGAAATTATATATGAATATTATATTGTAAAATATATATATATATGTGTGTGTTTTATATCGTTGAACCAAACAGGCGATAATTCAATAAATATAAAAATACAATACGAGAAATTACATTATTAAGATTAAAAGAATTCCATACGAAGTTATATCATGGGACATATACACATATAGATATATATATACACACAACCTACCACAAGTAAAAGAAATAAAACGCACGATATCACATTATTAAAACTAATTAATATTCAAATAAACTCAAAGAAATTTTATATTGTAAAATAAACATATATATATATATTATTATCAAATCAAACAACTAATAATCAAATAAACAATGAAATAAATATACAAAACTACTTTGCAAATATTATATTACAGAATATTCAACTAAACTGACTAAAGATTTAACCAACAAAATAATATATATATATATATATCAGCAACGAACATAATCAACACAAATGTCACACGATTCTTCGTTCTTGCCTGCACCTTCTGGGACCACTCACATATTTTGGAAC
>NW_025219986.1:1764518-1766430 GCF_014825855.1 Bombus pyrosoma | reverse complement strand
ATAGATCTGGAATTTCATTGACGTTGCTAACAATTCGGAATTCTTCAGGTTTGAGTGCGCACGAATAAGCGACATAGGCCTGGAATTCTATTGACGATATTACTAGACGATCCCCGAGTTAAGGTACAACGTTCCGAAGTTCTTCAGGTTTGAGTTCGCACCGAATGTGCGACATAGATCTGGAATTTCATTGACGTTGTTAAACGTGACAGACGCAACTGTACCCGTAGCACAGCAATTCTTTTAACACCAAGTAAAAAAAAAGAGAGAAATAAATAAACTAAATAAAAATAAATAAAAAAAAATTTTTCGAAATAGTCCTTAGACTATTTCTGGTGGCAGCAACTACCGTATTAATCGGAAGTTTAAATTTATATTTCGATTACTATCGTTCATTCATTATTTTCTTTTCGTTCAAATTAACGACAATCAAATTTAAAAAAAAAAAAATATATATAATAAATACAAATACGTAACAGTACCAACGATTCAAGATTTACACGAAGGAACGCAATTCTCCCCGCACGAATTAAACCTTGGGCACTTGACCAGAGACCCCACTGGTGAAGTAATAATCGAAGAGAAAATGGAATCAACATATGCAGAATATCTCGGAGATATGTTTGACAAAATCAACACTGTGCAGCAAACAGCAAGAGAAAACTCGATAACGTCCAATTTAAAGCCAGAAGAGTACTACTACAGACGAATCGACTCGCAAAATTCCAAAGTAGGAGATCTAATATATCCAATAAGGGAACCTAGTAAAGGAAAATTTCCTAATCAATATACAGGACTGCAATAAGTGTCAGAAATTTTGCAAAATCAAAACGTCAAGATCAAAGTGAACGAGATTCTGCGAACAGTGCACTTGGACAAGTAAAACTAGCGCATAATTGAAATAACAATAAACTAAACAATTTCAAGGTAACACAGTGCAGTAGTAGCATTGCTTGTCGAATAACGCAGATAGTGGGAAACCTAAAAAGAAAAAGAAAAATTATTGTGCACATCCTAACCACTATTTAAACATAAAAGGTGTTGATCTAATAAAATAATTAAAGCAGTGAAAGTG
Organism: Bombus pyrosoma; assembly: GCF_014825855.1. NCBI lineage: Eukaryota > Metazoa > Arthropoda > Insecta > Hymenoptera > Apidae > Bombus > Bombus pyrosoma. Next base: position 1,765,355 of record NW_025219986.1, on the reverse strand, counting down.
AAAGTTACCTTGTGAAGAATTAATCATCATAGAAGGAAGTGTACGTACAAAGACAGGTTATGGACCCATTCCGTAGAACATAACTGTCAGCTGGAATGGATAGATAAACTAACTTCATTTGCCTTGAGATATATGTACATAAAAGAAAATAATACTATTAAAAATCTACGATAATATTACAATTAAACTAAAAGAAGCAAAATACTGGTTAATAATGGATGCCCTACAATTACAATTTCAAATTAACAAGACTTACGGTTGCCCGGTGGAAAATTTTGAGACCACTCTACTCACAGGTACAAGAATACCGAAGGCAATAACTACTGGGGTAAACCATCAAAACCTAAAAAGGGGAGAATGTTGTAAAGAAACTGATAAAAGTAAAGAAGTTCATTACTCACATCAAAGGGTATACGCAGAAGCCAACACAGTTATAAGGAACTTACTACCAAATTTAAGTAAATACTAATGGAGTGCTGAAGCAGATATTATCAATGACCGACAGGAAACTGAAAAACCAAGAAAAATTAGTGACATTATAATAAAATAACTCGATGTTAACGAAGTGGTTTTAGCAAATAAGAAAAGGACAGAATATTTTACTATGCGAATACTTACAAAATATGACGTTTTCATTTATATATTGTTACGTATTTACTTGTTTGGTTTTTTGTTAATTTGAACGAAAAGAAAACTGAACGATAGTAGTTGAAATATAAATTTAAATTTCCGATTAATACGGTAGTTGCTGCCACCAGAAATAGTCTAAGGACTATTTCGAAGATAAAATTTTCTTTTATTTTAATTTTTACTTAGTATTAAAAGAAATTGCTGTGC
>NW_025219986.1:1762388-1764018 GCF_014825855.1 Bombus pyrosoma | reverse complement strand
GTAACGTTACCGCACCTGTAGCACAGCAATTCTTTTAATACTAAGTAAAAAATTAAAATAAAAGAAAATTTTATCTTCGAAATAGTCCTTAGACTATTTCTGGTGGCAGCAACTACCGTATTAATCGGAAGTTTAAATTTATATTTCAACTACTATCGTTCGTTATTCTTTTCGTTCAAATTAACAAAAAACCAAACAAGTAAATACGTAACACTGTTTATACCAAACTTAATACGATAGTACTATAATAGCTTAGTATAATATAACAATCTTTTATTATAATATGTCTGTCATTGGTACTTGATTGACTTACCTTAATTAAATTTTAACTTATTTCTAAACTATTAGCTATTTCTGTTTCTTTCTTATGAAGTTGTCGTTGCCTTCAGCTTGTGTTTGTCGGTTTTACATATAATTTTGGAGCTAATCTATACATTATTGATAAGAAATCATTATTGTTTATAGTTTCTACAATTTTATTCTTCAACGCTGTGTTGCTCGCTTGGAATCGTTACACGGCACGTGTTAGTATCATCCAATTCTTCGTTACATTGTCAATGCTTATTATAACTACCTTTACTTATCCTAAAACTGTAAGTATATATAAAAGAAAACGTCATATTCTGTAAGTATTCGCATAGTAAAATATTCTGTCCTTTTCTTATTTGCTAAAACCACTTCGTTAAAATCGAGTTATTTTATTATAATGTCACTAATTTTTCTTGGTTTTTCAGTTCCCTGTTGGTCATTGGTAATATCTGCTTCAGCACTCCGTAAGTATTTGCTTAAATTTGGTAGTAAGCTTCTTATAATTGTGTTGGCTTCTGCGTATACCCTTTGATGTGAGTAATAAACTTCTTTACTTTTATCAATTTCTTTACAACATTCTCCCCTTTTTAGGTTATGATGGTTTACCTCAATAGTTATTGCCTTCGGTATTTTTGTAGCTGTGAGTAGAGTGGTCTCAAAATTTTCCATTGGGCAACCGTAAGTCTTGTTAACTTGAAATTGTAATTGTAGGGCATCCATTATTAACCAGTATTTTGCTTCTTTTAGTTTAATTGTAATATTATCGTAGATTTTTAATAATATTATTTTCTTTTACATATACATATATCTCAAGACAATTGAAGTTAGTTTATCTATCCATTTCAGCTGACAGTTATGTTCTACGGAATGCAGCCATAACCTGTTTTTGTACGTACACTTCCTTTTCTTCATTTTAGTTTTTATTTTGCGCCAAGGCGCAAGTTTACTATCACCGAGCCAATTATTCAATCGCTTGTTAATAGCATTCAAAATACTAAATTTTGAAAATGTCGTAGCTATATTAACCCATAAATATTTTGAATATAGTATAGTATAATACCATCTATATTTTCCAAGAGGAGTTACAAGATCAGCATTTATGCTATCTATGTTAAATACTATATGTAATAACCAATAAAATATTTTTAATCCAATTGTAATCCAATGGCTGGCGTATTTATTTAAGTTTTTATATAAATCTTCAACTGATGATTCCCTATTTTCTTCTTCTTGATTTCTTTGAGCCCGTCTAACTTGTGTTTTTTCAACTTGGAAATGTTTAGAATTCTTTTCCTCGGATACCCTTTTTTCTTCTTTATTT
>NW_025219986.1:1758429-1761888 GCF_014825855.1 Bombus pyrosoma | reverse complement strand
TTATACGTTATAACGTAATGCTACATAACGTTATACGTTATAACATTTATCTACATATCGTTATACGTTATAGCGTAATGATACATAACGTTATACGTTATAACATATATCTACATAACGTTATACGTTATAACGTAATGCTACATAACGTTGTACGTTACATCCTAATACCATATAACATTATACGTTATAACGTAATACTACATAACGTTATACGTTATAACGCAATGTTACATAACGTTATATGTTCGTAGTACTACATAACGTTATACGTTATACCATATGTCTACATAACGTTATACGTTATAACGTAAAGCTACATAACGTTATACGTTATATCGTAATACTACATAACGCCATACGTTATAACATATATCTACATAACGTTACACGTTATAACGTAATACTATATAACGTTATACGTTATATCGTAATACTACATAACGTGATACGTTATAACGTAATAATATATAAAGTCATACGCTATAACGTAATGCTACATAACGTTATACGCTATAACGTAATACTACATGTCGTTATACGTTATAACGTAATGCTACATAACGTTATACGTTACATCCTAATACCATATAACGTTATACGATATAACGTAATGCTATATAACGTTATACGTTATAACGTAATACTACATAACGTGATACGTTATAACGTAATACCGTATAACGTTATACGTTATATCGTAATACTACATAACGCGATACGTTATAACATATATCTACATAACGTTATACGTTATAACGTAATACTATATAACGTTATACGTTATATCGTAATACTACATAACGTGATACGTTATAACGTAATACCGTATAACGTTATACGTTATAACGTAATGCTATATAACGTTATACGTTATATCGTAATACTACATATCGTTATATGTTATAACGTAATACTACCTAACGTTATACGTTATAACGTAATACTATATAACGTTATACGTTATAACGTAATGCTACATAACGTTATACGTTATAACATTTAGCTACATATCGTTATACGTTATAGCGTAATGATACATAACGTTATACGTTATAACATATATCTACATAACGTTATACGTTATAACGTAATGCTACATAACGTTATTCGTTACATCCTAATACCATATAACGTTATACGTCATAACGTAATTCTATATAACGTTATACGTAATAACGTAATGCTACATTACGTTATACGTTATAACATATATCTACATAGCGTTATACGTTATAACGTAAAGCTACATAACGTTATAGGTTATACCGTAATACTACATAACGCCATACGTTATAACATATATCTACATAACGTTATACGTTATAAAGTAATACTATATAATGTTATACGTTATAACGTAATGCTACATAACGTTATACGTTACATCCTAATACCATATAACGTTATACGATATAACGTAATGATATATAACGTTATACGTTATAACGTAATGCTACATAACGTTATACGTTATAACATATATCTACATAGCGTTATACGTTATAACGTAAAGCTACATAACGTTATACGTTATATCGTAATACTACATAACGCCATACGTTATAACATATATCTACATAACTTTATACGTTATAAAGTAATACTATATAATGTTATACGTTATAACGTAATGCTACATAACGTTATACGTTATAACGTAATACTATATAACGCTATACGTTATAACGTAATGCTACATAACGTTATACGTTATATCGTAATACTACATACCGTTATATGTTATAGCGTAATACTACATAACGTTATACGTTATAACGTAATACTATATAACGTTATACGTTATAACGTAATGCTACATAACGTTATACGTTATAACATTTAGCTACATATCGTTATACGTTATAGCGTAATGATACATAACGTTATACTTTATAACATATATCTCCATAACGTTATACGTTATAACGTAATGCTACATAACGTTATACGTTACATCCTAATACCATATAACGTTATACGATATAACGTAATGCTATATAACGTTATACGTTATAACGTAATGCTACATAACGTTATACGCTATAACATATATCTACATAGCGTTATACGTTATAACGTAGAGCTACATAACGTTATACGTTATATCGTAATACTACATAACGCCATACGTTATAACATATATCTACATATCGTTATACGTTGTAAAGTAATACTATATAATGTTATACGTTATAACGTAAGGCTACATAACGTTTTACGTTATGACATATATATACATAGCGTTATACGTTATAACGTAATGCTACATAACGTTATACGTTACATCCTAATACCATATAACGTTATACGTTATAACGTATTGCTACATAACGTTGTACGTTATAACATTTATCTACATATCGTTATACGTTATACCGTAATGATACATAACGTTATACGTTATAACATATATCTACATAACGTTATACGTTATAACGCAATGCTACATAACCTTATACGTTATAACATATATCTACATAGCGTTATACGTTATAACGTAATACTATATAACGTTATACGTTATAACGTAATGTTACATAACGTTATACGTTATAACATATATCTACATAACGAGATACATTATAACGTAACGTTAAACAACGTTATATGTTATATCGCAATACTACATAACGCCATACGTTATAACATATTCTACATAATGTTATACGTTACAACGTAATGCTACATAACGTTATACGTTATAACGTAATGCTACATAACGTTATACGATATATCGTAATACTACATATCGTTTTATGTTATAACGTAATACTACATAACGTTAAGCGTTATAACATATACCTACATAGCGTTATACGTTATAACGTAATACTATATAGCGTTATACGTTATAACGTAATGCTACATAACGTTATACGTTATAACATATATCTACACAGCGTTATACGTTATAACATATACCTACATAACGTTATACATTATATCGTAACGTTAAACAACGTTATATGTTATATCGCAATACTACATAACGCCATACATTATAACATATTCTACATAATGTTATACGTTAAAACGTAATGCTACATAACGTTATACGTTATACGTTATAACGTAATGCTAAATAACGTTATATGTTATATCGTAATACTACATAACGTTATACGTTATAACGTAATACTACATAACGTTATACGTTATAACGCAATGTTACATAACGTTATATGTTCGTAGTACTACATAACGTTATACGTTATAACATATATCTACAGAGCGTTATACGTTATAACGTAATGCTGCATAACGTTATACGTGACATCCTGATACCATATAACTTTATACGTTATAACGTAATACTATATAACGTTATACGTTATAACGTAATGCTACATAACGTTATAAGTTATAACATATATCTACATAGCGTTATACGTCATAACGTAGTACTACATAACGTTATACGTTACATCCTAATACCATATAGCGTTATACGTTATA
>NW_025219986.1:1755001-1757929 GCF_014825855.1 Bombus pyrosoma | reverse complement strand
ATTTTGACACACTCCAACTGAACAAGCGACGGCCCGGGGAGGGACCGCTGAACAGGATTACGAAGGCAAGGCCCCAACTGAACAGTGGGGTCCACCCCCGCGGGTTTGCCACTTGAACAGAATTACGGAGGACGTTAAATGCAGGTCCCTGTCCGAGTACCGAAGTACCAATCGAACAGGATTGCGGATCAGCGACTCACCAGCGCGATGACAACTCCCGCGATTCGCGGCAAACGACGAGCAGTTGTCGAGTAGTCACCAAGACAGAGGTGTCTTTGGGGCGACTTACGAATCCAAAGAGTTGTCCAGTGCACGTTGACCCACACGCATCCGGAATACGCGCGAGCGAGTACGCCACGCGGCAGATTGAAAGAATGGAGTGATCGCAAACCGATAATCGCGTCAATAATTTTATCTGTGCGGTAAGCAAGCGGATCAAGAGAGGCGAGATTTTCATTTTTCGATCCAAGATAGATAAATATCGTTGTACAGAATGAGCTCACAACGCACTTAACATGGGTATCTATCTTACGATTAATTAAGGCTAAAACGCACGCATCCCACGGTGCCTCCGCGGGGGGGGGGGGGTTTTAGTCCAGTCTAGATCACCAATTAATAGCTTAATCTATTAAGTTATTAATTTATAACATTCAAGCCATTAATTTACTACATTTAAACTGTTATTTTATACATTTAAGCTACTAACTTCTAACATTTAAGCTATTAATTTATAACATTTATGCCATCAATTTATAACATTTAGACCATTAATTCACAACAATCCAACCAATAATTAACAACATTTAAGCAACTAATTAACAACGATTAAACTATTAATTTATAACAATAGAAACATTAATTGACAACATTTAAGACATTAATTTATAACAATCAATCCATTCTTCGAGGAATCAATAAATCGCTCGCAAATAGCCTAATAGATCCTTTGATAGATCTTACGAAAAAATACCTAACCGCGATTACAGCCAATTAGTTCATATTATTCGCTACCTGTTTCAGATTTCATAATTAATACCTGTATCACGTACAGCGATGCGGGTGGTATTGAAGAAAAAAAGCCATTTTATGTTACAACCATAACGAGTAAATTTACTCGTTTATCATGAGAGGAATTAAAAAAGAACCCGACATTTGAATAAGCGTTAATTACGAATTTTAAATATCGCAAACAGAGATGTAGGTGTTATTCAAGAAAAAAGAACATTTTATTTCGCAATTAGCAGGAGTAAATGAACGAATATCGATAATATAATATAATGCTTAATATGAGTTTTATCTGTCTGATTATTTAATACCTTAACTTATTTCACAGTAACGTCACCGACTGCCGTTAGGCTCTTTTTTTCTCTTTTTGTCCAAACTAAATTGATAGTCGAAATCTATTATGAAAGAAATGGGAATTTAGTCTTAGCTTGTAGAAACTATTAAAATGATAAAAATGGATATCGTATTATATCGTTAAAGACGCCAATTTACGACAGAAATTAAGAAATTGTTCAATTTGATTTTGTTATAATGGAAAAACCGCCTTCTGCCGTGTCAACAAATCGTTGCCGTTTGATTAACATCCCGACACCTCGTCAAGTTATATAAGGAACATGCAAATCGCGCGCTAGCTTTTTCGTGCCTGAACTCTCGGAGAGTGAACATCGAAAAGGATCTTAAATATAAGGTAAGTGAAAAAAAATATCAAATAATAACATTGAAACTAGTAATTTATAACGTCTAAGCCATTAATTTACAACGCTTAAGTGATTAATTTATAACATTTAAGCCATTAATTTATAACATTTAAGCTATTAATTTATAACATTTAAACTATCAATTTATAACATTTAAGCTATTAATTTCTGACATTTAAACTATTAATTTATAACATTTAAGTTCTTAATTTACAACATTTAAATTGTTATTTTATACATTTAAGCCATTAACTTTTAACATTTAAGCTATTAACTTTTAACATTTAAACTATTAATTTATAACATTTAAGCCATTAATATACAACATTTAAACTATTACTTTATACATTTAAGATTTCAATTTACAACATTTAAATTGTTATCTTATACATTAAAGCCATTAACTTATAATATTTAAGCTATCAGTTTATACATTTAAACCATTAATTTTTAACCCACAAGCTATTAATTTACAACATCTAAGCCACTAATTTCTAACATTTAAGCTATCAGTTTATACATTTAAACCATTAATTTTTTAACCCTCAAGCTATTAATTTACAACATCCAAGCCACTAATTTCTAACATTTAAACTATTACTTTATACATTTAAATCATTAATTTCTAACATTTAAGCTATTAATTTAAAACATTTAAGCCATTAATTTACAACATCTACGCCACTAATTTATAACATTTAAGCTATTAATTTATAACATTTAAACTATCAATTTATAACATTTAAGCTATTAATTTCTGACATTTAAACTATTAATTTATAACATTTAAGCTCTCAATTTACAACATTTAAATTGTTATTTTATACATTTAAGCCATTAACTTTTAACATTTAAGCTATTAACTTTTAACATTTAAACTATTAATTTATAACATTTAAGCTCTTAATTTACAACATTTAAATTGTTGTTTTATACATTTAAGACATTAATTTATACTTTTAAACCATTAATTTCTAACATAAAAACTGTTAATTTCTAACATTCAAACTATTAATTTCTAACATCTAAGCTCTTAATTGCTAACATTTAAGTTACTCATTTATAACATTTAAGCTATTAATTTATGCTTTTAAACCATTAATTTCTAACATTTAAACTGTTAATTTCTAACATTTAAGTTACTAATTTATAGCATTTAAGCTATTAATTTATAACGTCTAAGCCATTAATTTGTAACATTCAAACTATTTATTTATAACATTTA
>NW_025219986.1:1751870-1754501 GCF_014825855.1 Bombus pyrosoma | reverse complement strand
ATAACATATAACGTCATGTATCATAACGTTATAACGTATAAAGTTATGTACTATTACGTTATAACGTATAACGTAATTTGGTATTACGATATAACGTATATCGTTATATTGTAATTGGTCATAACGTATAACGTTATATAGGATCACGATATAACGTATAACGATATTTAATATAACGATATAACATATAACGTTATGTAGCATTACGTTATAAAGTATATCGCTATACGGTAATACGTCATAACGTATAAAGTACTATTACTTTGTTACGTATAACGCTTTACGGAAATAGGTTATAAAATATAACGTTATATAGTATTACGATATAACGTACAACATCATATAGTATTACATTATAACGTGTATCGTTATATGGTAATACGTTATAACGTATAACACAATGTGGTACTAGGATTTAACGTATAACGTAATATCGTATTACGATATAATGTATAGCGTTATGTAGTATTACGATATAACGTATAACGTTACATGGTATTACGATATAACATATAACAATATGTAATATAACGATATAACATATAACGTTATGTAGCATTACGTTATAACGTATATCGTTATACGGTAATACGTTATAACGTATAACGTTATATAGTGTTACGATATAACGGATAACATCATATAACTTTACGTTATAACGTATATCGTTATATGGTAATACGTTATAACGTATAACGTATTATAGTGTTACGATATAACGGATAACATCATATGACTTTACGTTATAACGTATATCGTCATATGGTAATACTTTATAACGTATAACACAATGTGGTATTAGGATACAACGTATAACGTTATATAGTATTACGCTATAACGTATAACATAATGTAGTATGAGGATATAACGTATAAAGTTATGTGCTATTACGTTATTACGTATAACGTTATATAGTAATACGATATAACGTATAACGTTATGTAGTATTGCGTTATAACGTATAACGTTACGTACTACTAGGTTTTACTGTGTAACGTTATGTAAAATAACGATATAACGTATAACGTTCTGTGAAATAACGATATAACGTATAACGTTATGTACCATTGCGTTATGACGCATATAGTCATATGGAAATACGATATAATATAATGTATAACGTTATGTACTATTACGTTATTACGTATAACGTTTGACGGTAATTCGCTATAACGTACAAAGCTATGTAGTATTACGATATAACGTTATATAGTACTACGTTATGACGTATAACGTTGAGCAGTATTTTGATATAACGTATAACGATATATGGTATTACGATATAACGTTTTACGTTACATAGTATTATGCTAGAGTGCATAACGTTATATAGTATTACACTATATCGTATAGCGTTATTTGGTATAGCGATATAACGTATAGCTGTATGTAGTATTACGTTATAACGTGTAACGTTGTGTAATATAACAATATAACGTATAACGTTATGTACCATTGCGTTATATCGTATATAGTTAAATGGAAATACGATATGACGTATAACGTTATGTACCATTGCGTTATAACGTATTTAGTTATATGGAAATACGATATAACGTATAACGTTATATAGTATTACGATATAACGTATAACATCATATAGTATTACGTTATAACGTATATCGTTATACGGTAATACGTTACAACGTATAACGTTAAATAGTGTTACGTTGTAACGAATATCGTTGTATGGTATAATGCTATAACGTTTAAGGTTATGTAGTATTCCGTTATAATGTATAACGTTATATGGTATTACGTTACCACGTATATCGTTATATGGTAATACGTTATAACGTATAACACAATGTGTTATTAGGATATAACGCATAACGTAATATAGTATTACGTTATAACGTATAACGTAATGTAGTATTATGATATAACGTATAACGTTATGTAAAATAACGATATAACGTATAACGTTATGTACCATTGCGTTAAAACGTATATAGTTGTATGGAAATACGATATACCGTATAACGTTATGTAGTATTACGCTATGACGTATAACGTTATTTAGTATTACGACATAACGTATATCGTTATATAGTACTACGTCATAACGTATATCGTTAAATGGTAATACGCTATAAAGAATAACGTTATGCAAATATACGTTGCAACGTATAACCTTATGTACTATTACGTTATAAAGTATAACGTTATATGGTAATACGTTATAACATATAACGTTTCGTAGTATTACGATGTAACGTATAACGTTATGTACCATTGCGTTAAAACGTATATAGTTATAAGGAAATACGATACAACGTATAACGTTATGTAGTATTACGTTATAACGTATAACGTTGTGTACTATAACGATATAACGTATAACGTTATGTACCATTACGTTATATCGTATATAGTTGAATGGAAATACGATATGACGTATAACGTTATGTACCATTGCGTTATTACGTATATAGTTATATGGAAATACGATATAACGTATAACGTTATATAGTATTACGTTATGACGAATAACTTTATACAGTATTACGATATAACGTACAACGTTATATAGTATTACGATATAACATATAATGTTACATAGTATTATGTTATAACGTATAACGTTATATAGTATTACGATATAACGCATAACGCTATATGGTATTACG
>NW_025219986.1:1743753-1751370 GCF_014825855.1 Bombus pyrosoma | reverse complement strand
CTTTCATCTCCGACACGGCCATTCTGACTATCACACGTCCTCGGGTGTAACTAGAATATTGAGTTTTCTGACGTTAGACTCGATACAACTAACATTATTTGCAAGTTAACTAAATGTCCAAGTAAGCTAAGGGTCCAGTTCAACAACAAAATTTTGTTCGGAGATTTGGCAACGGAAAGAAATAAAACAAGAATTAGTAACGTTATAATTAGTATTCAGAGTGCTAGTTGCATCCTGTGAATCACCAGTCAGACAGTAACGACATCATGGATCATTTTCGATTTCGTACACGGATGAGTCTCAGTTTGTTGGATTGCACTGTCATGCTGGATGTGTCACGAATGCGCCGGACGCCACATTGGGCGTAGAACGAAAGCGCTGGACATCTCCGAGGAAAAATGTCCATCCCGTGACCGCGGCTACGTTCGGCGACCAGTTGTGTCACCTCGAACCCAATCCCACTATCACAAGTCTCGAACAAATACAATCGGATTGAATAACAATTGTTTAATTACGGCTATAGTAAAATCTAGATTACAATATTACGGGATTTTCCCATAGTTCCAAACGGGAGGCTCCAGTGTCCTTCCATCGCCGACATATATATATGTCGGGTGGCCATCGTAATGAGTGCCCGAGTCGTCATCGGAAGAAAGGTATTGGGCACACATTGATTCTTCACTGGAACTATGCATCTTTCTTGTACAATCGAAGTGACTTTTATTAGCACAAGTATGGGTTTTACAGAGTTAATAAGCAATCGCGGGGATTTGACACTGGTGACAATGGCCTAAGGTCCGATAACGAATCGGATTTATAACGGGTCCTCAGGCTAGCTGAACATGCACTGCGGAGACGCATCGACATCTGACAATAATCTTACCCAGAGAATAGGGTCTGCGTGTGGCGAGCCACGGGACAGAGACCGTTGGAATGTCTACTGTCAAGTATCGCTACAACTATTTCTTTTAAGGAGAGCTATACTGTTACTCCATACCTTTGTTAAACAAACGTTCATCCCTTGACCGCGGCTACGTTGGCGACTGGTTGTCGCCTCGAGCCCAAGCTCACTGTTACAAGTCTCGAATAAATACAATCAGATTGAATGACAATTGCTTAATTACGGCTATGGTAGAATCTAGATTACAATATTACGGGATTTTCCCAAAGTTCCAAAGGAAGACTCCGGTGTTCTTTCATCTCCGACACGGCCATTCTGACTATCACACGTCCTCGGGTGTAACTAGAATATTGAGTTTTCTGACGTTAGACTCGATACAACTAACATTATTTGCAAGTTAACTAAATGTCCAAGTAAGCTAAGGGTCCAGTTCAACAACAAAATTTTGTTCGGAGATTTGGCTACGAAAGAAATAAAAGGGGACAAAAATTAATAATGCCATAATTAGTATTCAAAGTGCTGGTTGCATCCTGTGGGTTGTCAGTCAGATCGTCTAACGTCAGAAAACTCAATATTTTAGTTACACCCGAGGACGTGTGATAGTCAGAATGGCTGTGTCGGAGACAAAGGAACACCGGATCCTTCCTTTGGAACTTTGGGAAAATTCCGTAATATTGTAATCTAGATTCTACCATAGCCGTAATTAATCAATTGCCATTCAATCCGATTGTATTTATTCGAGATTTGTAACAGTGAGCTTGGACTCGAGGCGACAATCAGTCGCCAACGTAGCCGCGGTCAAGGGATGAACGTTTGTCTAACAAAGGTATAGAGTAACAATATAGCTCTCCTTAAAAGAAATAGTTGTAGCGATACTTGACAGTAGACCTTCCAACGGTCTCTGTACCGTGGCTCGCTACGCGCAGACCCTATTCTCTGGGTAAGATGATTACCAGATGTCGATGCGTCTCCGCAGTGCATGTTCAGCTAGCCTGAGAACCCGTTATAAATCTTAAGATTTAGTTAACTAAAGTCCTTCAAATGGACAAACAGTTCTGCCCGGGCAACCGAGGCAAACAGACGTGTGCTCCGGGGTAGTGATCTGAGAATTTTCTTAGTGCTAAGTAAAATTAGCGATTAGTGATAGTGAGGAGAAGCCCAACAATGCAGCAACAGATACCAGCAATTAAAATTGCATCAAGAGGTGAAAGATATTATATAAGTAGGTCGGTAGATCTAGCAGCCCTAAAGCAACAACAACAAGTTAATAATAATCAAAATATGGACATAGAAGAAATGAAGGAGCAGCGAAGACAGGAGGAGTACAGTCAAGATAATGAAAAATATTACAAACGATCTTTGTCCCAACTACAGGAAGATAGGGGAAACCTATTTTCTCACAAACGACGCTTCCCGCTAGCAACTTTTCCTCAAGGGCGGCTAGCATCCTTTTCTAACCACCGATGTGGAAATTGACCAATTAACAGCAACGTCAATTTCCCTCACCTTCTAAATGAAGGCATCGCTCCACGAATCCGATGATCTCGCGGCCTTAGACACGTTTTCCTCTATGGCATCATCGCGACGGAAAGTCACTTCTTTCGTGCGATCTCATTGACGAGAAAGAATAACGTCGTTACGATCAGTGAATCTTTCACGTTTGTTAACCAAGAGTCGGACTTAGATTTTGTGAGAGCGTACATCTATTATCCCGTTGACCGCGGATTCGTTATCGAACCCCAGGATCATTGTCATTAGCGTCTCGAGTGTCTAGTTACCACGGTTGCTTGTCGATATCTGTAACAATCATATTTGCTCTAGTCAATATCTTCTCTATTGCATGGCAGCGATGTCTAATCGCGACGAGGATTCGCTTCACGCCCTTAACCCCAACTCTAATCATAACTCCAACCCGACATATATATACATATGTATTTGTATGTGTACGTATCTTCTGCTCGTGTACAGTTTCATGTCTATTGGATTGTCATAACGTAATGCGTTTGTATTTGGTAATTGTCAATGTATATCCTTGTTCCGTTCCTTTTCCCTTCCTCGAGTTGATGATGTTAGATTAACTTATTCAAATTGTGAGTTGTTCTTGATTGATCGGCTAACCATTTGGATTGTCAATTCGTACATAATCATAGTTCGTTAGTTAATTTATTTAAATCGTGAGTTGTTCTTGATTAATTGAATTTCGAATCGTAGGTTGAATTGTCGAATCATAAATTATTTTTGTATAGTATCCAATCATAGTTTATTAATTAGTTTGTTCAAATCGCGGGTTGCTCTTGATTGATAGAATTTTAAATCGTAGTTTGAATTGTTAAATCATAGATTACTTTTATATTATTCAAATCGCAAGTTGCTCTAGATTGATAGAATTTCAAATTGTAGTTTGAATTGTTAAATCATAGATTATTTTTATAGTATTCAAATCGCGGGTTACTCTTGGTTGGTAGAATTTTCAATCATAGGTTCCCAGTTCGGTTTACCTGGCTTACTGTATAGTACAAGTTTTACTGTTTTTAGTAATTTACTAGTGTATATTTTTATGTTTCATTTTATTTCTTTATTATTATTTTGAATACAATTATTCTTATTTGATTAGTTTGAGGTTTGTTTGAGTCGTTACTAGTTCAAACATATTTTGATTTACTTCAGGTTATAATTTATTCTTAATCGAGTTATCAAATCATAGTTTATTCTTGATTAGTTTAATCGGTTCGCGGCTCGCTCGGTTTATTAGTTAGCACAGGTTATGTTGTCTTTAGTAATTTGCTAGTGCGTATTTTTATTATTTCGTTTTATTTCTTTATTATTATGTTACATACATTCTTTCTTTATTTTGATCGGTTCGCGGTTCGGTCGGTTCATTCATCAATATTATTTAATGGCCCAAATATATTTTTAGTTTATTAATTGATTCTATTCAATGAATCTTCGAGTTTCTTATATATTTATATATATCCCAATTTGTTAGTCTACTAGTCGCCCTTATGTAATAGTATCACCCGCGTCTACATTTAATTAATCTTTTATTAGTGTTTTATTTTATTTTATTTATTTTTATATTCTTTTTAGTTTCTTGTGTGTTTAAGTAACCGCTGGCGTAATTTGCTTATTGTAGTTTTCGTTACGGCACGTGCGGAGCGCGGGACGTGACAATATTTCGACGTTTAATCGCTCCTTTCACATCATTTTAAACGCCGAAAGCAGTGCACGTTCTTTCTAACATCCAAGCAGGCCCTGAGCCAGCAGAACGCAATCTTTTGTCGATTTTCACGAAAACTGACTGTTATTTCGTTCCTGATTGAGATATTTCAATGTTTAAACGCTATCTTCGCTCCATTTTACAAGCAGAATGTAGTGCACGCTCATTTCGCCGTCGACACAAGCGCGGTACCTCGCAAAACGCATTCTTTTGGCGATTTTCGCGAAAACTAACAGTTATTTCGTTCTAGTTTGAGATATTTTGATGTTTAAATGCCCTTTTCGCCCCATTTTACACGCAGAATGTGACGCACGCCACTTTCAGCGTTTAAACAAGCCCGGCAGCTCGCAAAACGCAATAATTTGTCGATTTTCACGAAAACGAACTGTTATTTCTTTCCTGTTTGAGATATTTCGACATTTAAACGATCTGTTCTCTCCATTGTACAAGCGGAATGTAGTGCACGCCACTTATAGCGTTGGAGCAAGCCCATCAGGATCCAAAACGCAATCATTTGTCGATTTTCACGAAAACGAACTGTTATTTCGTTCCTGTTTGAGATATTTCGACGTTTAAACGCTCTTTTCGCTAAATTTTACACGCAGAATGCAGTGTACACCACTTTCAGCGTTTAAACAAGCCTGGCAGCTCGCAAAACGCAATCTCTTGCCGATTTTCACGAAAACTAACAGTTAATTCGTTCCTATTTGAGACATTTCGACGTTCAACCGATCCTTTAACTGCATTTTGCACTCCAAATGTGGGGCACGTCACTTTCAGCGTTTAAACAAGTCCTGCAGCACGCAAAGCGCAATCATTATTCGATTTTTCGGTTCTGCCCGAGCAGCCGAGCTAAACGGACTTCTGAAACAGTGCTTCAGTGAAAGTGCGACAAGTGGGGAAAACAAAAGACTAACGACAGCGCCCATCGCCAATCGGTCGAAAATATAAAATGCAACAGGAAATACCACCAATAAAAATAACAAATAAAGTAGAAACATATTTCATAAACAAAATTACGGATTTAATAAATCTAAATCAAACAATAAACGATGATCAGGACTGCTCAGCTATAAATGAAATAGAAATGAATACTATACAAAAGAATGACGAGAAGAATAATATCAACAATGAATTATCACACCATGATGAAAACTGGAGGATGATAACTTCCAATATAAAACGAAAAATATCAACAAACACAAACTTTAGGAGGGCTGCAGAAAAAGAAAAACAGCAATGATCACAGGAAATCACTCTCCGAAACTCTTTCAGCGCACTGCCAGAGGAGAAAGAAACAGATCCAGCCGAAAAATCAATAACCCGCATTCGCCAAACCACCACCAATTTACATAGACGCTCAAATAATAGACCCCCTCATCGAACTACTAAACAACACGGCAGGAAAAGAAAGCTATAGTATAAAACAATTAAAACAGGACCAAGTAAAAGTACAAACTAACAACCCAGAATCTTTTTAAAAAGTGACAAAAGCACTAAAAGAAAAAAACGCCGGGTATTACACTTACCAGCTCAAAACTGACAAAAGTTACAAAGCAGTAATAAGAGGATTACACCCAAAAACAAATACAAGCAATATATCCGAGGAATTAGCTAAAATCGGACACCACGTAAGAATAATAAGCAACGTAACCAGATATGATACCAAACAACCATTACCTCTGTTTATAATAGATCTTGAACCCAAGAACAATAACAAAGAAATTTTTGAAATTAAAAAAGCTCTAAACACAATAATAACAGTGGAGCCACCTAGACACAAAAAAGACATACAGCACATGCATACGGTGTCAGCAATTTGGACACACAAAAAATTACTGCAACAGAAGCCTAGCATGTGTTAAATGTGCAAAAAACCACTTAACAATACACTGCCCATACTCAGGAAAAATAGAAGAAGTTAGATGCTATAACTGTAACGGAAAACACCCAGCCAGCTATAAAGGATGTGAAATCAGGAAACAATTACAACGTAAACTGTTTCCACCACTTCGCAAGAGATCATTCAATAACTAAAAACCACAACAAAGTATAACAGATAGTGATACAACATTTATAGCAAGACAAGAATCAAACACTATAAATGGAAACATCAATCCCCAAAATGTACATCACGTAACGAACATTAACCACAATAACACCAAGACCTTTGGTAGGCGAAGCTACGCGCAAGTAACTAACCAATCAGCACCCATAGGCAACCAAGATTAGAGCAATAGCAACAACTACGCTACAGAAATCAAGGAACTGCTCAAGAAATCCATCAAAAACACCGAAATGCTAACAAAAATGATAAGCGAACAAAATGCAGTTCTCAGACAGCAAACACAACAGATCACAGTTATGCTACAATTGCTTACAAACATGTTAAGCAAAAAATAAAAAACGGACACGCTAAAAATAGCGGACTGGAACTCAAACGGCCTATACCAAAGGGCCCTAGAAACTAAAACATTCCTGTACAACAACAATATCGATATACTACTGGTTTCAGAAACACACTTCACTACAAAAAACTACATAAAAATACCGTACTACACTATATATGATACCAAACACCCCTCAGGAAAAGCACACGGCGGGACCACAGTGATAATAAGAAACGACATAAAACACCACTTACACAGCCAAGTTAGTAAGGAATATATCCAAGCAACCACCGTTACAGTACAAACTAGCAGCAATCATTTTCAGTTGTCAGCAGTATATGTGCCGCCGCGACACAAAATTACAACACAAATGTGGGAAGAGTACTTTCAACATTTATATGACAAGTATATCGCAGCGGGAGACTACAACTCAAAGCACACGCTATGGCGATCAAGAATTACTTCACCTCGAGGTAGAACCCTGGAAAAATACATTAGAAACAATAACCTCAATATATTATCCACAGAAAGACCGACATACTGGCCTACAGACCTGAGCAAAATACCTGACCTACTCGATTTTGCAGTTACAAAGGGACTAAACGCAAATAAGCTAAAAATAGCACCCAGTCTAGAGCTTAGTTTCGATCATACACCCATAATAATTACATACAGAAACAAACCAATAATTTATAACAATCCAGATACACTATGCAATAAAACCACCAAATAGCAAACATTTAAGGAAATAATCGAGAGTAAGATCAACTGCAACATCCCATTAAAAATACCCGAACACATTGAACAGGCAAGTAATGTAAGCTTCTCGCCTCGGGCGATCGTGCCATACCTGGAGTATAGTACTCATACTGGCATTCGCTTATACTTTTATCACTTCTAGCCCCCACCTACCAGGAAACGGCGCGCAAGATGGTCGGCGCGCGGCTTGGAAAAACCCTGCCCTCCCATTTGGTCATTGGACAAGTTGAACCTACCCTTTCGGGCAGCAGCTCACTTAGCCGGTACGACGCGATGCACGCACCACGCCGCACCGTTTCCAGCGGGGGCCGCGAGGAGGCGGAGCTGCCAGCTTATAAGCTCGGTCCCAG
>NW_025219986.1:1741624-1743253 GCF_014825855.1 Bombus pyrosoma | reverse complement strand
GCTCACTTAGCCGGTACGACGCGATGCACGCACCACGCCGCACCGTTTCCAGCGGGGGCCGCGAGGAGGCGGAGCTGCCAGCTTATAAGCTCGGTCCCAGCAGGTTGGCCAACTCGATTGGCCGACAAACCTGCACCGTCACAACACCCACTTGCTCACTCTCAGCGTGAGTGCCGCCTGCACGGACGGTCGCAGGGGACATTGAACAGGCAGTAACAACATTTACAGAAACTATTCAAGAAGCAGCATGGGCAACCACTAACCTGAAGCAACCAAAAGACAAACAAAAATAATTCCGCCAAACATCCTTGAAAAAAATTAGAGGAAAAAGAAAAGCGAAAGCAAAATGGCAAAAACATAGATCACGAGAAAACAAAAAACACCTAAACAAACTTGCAAAGGAAATAAAAAACAAAATAAAAGAGCACAATATTAACGAATTCACAAAGTTTATAGAGACACTCTCTGCACACGAGAACTCCAACTACTCCCTATGGAAAGCCACGAAGAAAATAAAGAAGCCAATTAAACTAGCCCCAGCAATCAGAAAAGCAGATAACACATGGGCGAGAAGCAACGAAGAGCAAGCTGAAGAATTTTCCAACCACCTAATATCAACAACAGCAACTTCAATTGTCATACGGACGAGGTTGCGCCAACCAACTAGTACCTCAACTGACAAGCAATACACCGTACCTAAAACAACAGCTCAAGAAATTAGAAACATAATCGAAAAAACAAAAAACAATAAAGCACCAGGTATCGATCTAATCAATGGTAAAATCTTGAAAAACCTTCTTCCAAAAGCGATACGACTAATGACAATAATATACAATGCAATACTAAGAATCCAATACTATCCTAAACTATGGAAACTAGCACAGATCATAATGCTACCTAAACCAGGCAAATATCCACACCAAACAGCATCTTACAGACCAATATCGCCACTTCCTGTGTTTTCAAAAATACTAGAAAAAATAATATACGTCCGCCTAAAACCAATAATAGAGAAGGAAGAATTAATACCAGATCACCAATTTGGATTCAAAAACAAACACTCTACGATAGAGCAAATGCACAGGCTCATTAATGAAATAATACTAGCATTAGAAAACAAACAATACTGTACAGTCCTCTTTATGGACATCGAGAAAGCATTTGACAAAATAAACCACGAAAGCCTGCCACAAACAATCAGAAAACAATTCCCGGAGCAAATATACCAATTAATAAAATCCTACTTAAGCAGCAGAACCTTCGTAATAAAAATCAAGGACACATATTCTGAAGTTAAAGACATCAAGGCAGGGGTTCCGCAAGGAAGCGTCCTAGGACCAATACTGTACACATTATACACGGCCAACATACCAACAACTACCAATAGCAAAATACTGATATTCGCGGACGATACAGCTATACTAGTCAGACACACTAACCCAGAAACAGCAGTCACATTACTACAAGAACACACCACAAAAATAGAAAAGTGGCTGCAAGCTAAACAAATAAAAGCAAACCCCAACAAATGCAACCATATTACATTCACATTGCGAAAACAGACGCCACCAAACATCCTACTGAACGGCACGCACATAACACAAACAAGACAAGTCAAATACCTAGGAC
>NW_025219986.1:1728147-1741124 GCF_014825855.1 Bombus pyrosoma | reverse complement strand
ACACACCACAAAAATAGAAAAGTGGCTGCAAGCTAAACAAATAAAAGCAAACCCCAACAAATGCAACCATATTACATTCACATTGCGAAAACAGACGCCACCAAACATCCTACTGAACGGCACGCACATAACACAAACAAGACAAGTCAAATACCTAGGACTCCACATAGATACACAACTCACATGGAAACAGCATATTCAATCAATAATAGACAAAATACAGACAACAAGGAGACAAATGCATTGGCTAACAACTCGAAAATCCAAACTAAGCATAGAAAACAAATTAAAAATATACAAAACAATCATAAAACCAATCTGGACACACGGAATACCACTTTGGGGGACAGCAGCAATGAGCCATATAAACAAAATAGAGACATTACTAGAAAAAATTCTTAGAACAACAGTAAACGTCCCATGGTACGTTAGAAATGAGGATATTCGGAAGGACCTGGGAATACCAACGGTCAAGGTGGAGATTACCAGATACGCGGAAAGGTACAGAGAAAGAATAACAACACACCCAAACCGGGTGGCTGCGGAAACGATCAACACAAGCATAGAAAGAAGACTAAAAAGGAAACACCCAGCAGACCTCACAAAGGATATAACCTAACAAACACGAAGATGGTAGCCCGTTGGGGGTAACCATCCACGTGCTATGTATATTTAAGTTATAATATTTTACCAAATGTCCCACTGGACAAATTGTAAAATTTCAATAAATAATAAAAAAAATATTTGTCGATTTTCACGAAAACCAACTGTTACTTCGTCTCTGTTGGAGATATTTCGTCGTTTAAACGCTCTTTTCACTCCATTATACACTTGAAATGTAGTGCTCTCTCTCTTCGTCGCCGAAACAAGCCCGGCAGCTCGCAAAACGCAATTATTTGTCGAGTTTCACGAAAAAGAACTGTTATTTCGTTCCTATTTGAGA
Organism: Bombus pyrosoma; assembly: GCF_014825855.1. Taxonomy (NCBI): domain Eukaryota; kingdom Metazoa; phylum Arthropoda; class Insecta; order Hymenoptera; family Apidae; genus Bombus; species Bombus pyrosoma. The sequence goes on along the minus strand of NW_025219986.1, from coordinate 1,740,181 downwards.
CATTTCGACGTTTAAACGCTCTTTTCACTTCATTTTACACGCAGAATGTAGTGGACACTCTTTTCAACGTCGAAACAAGCCCCGCAGCTAATTTTTGCTACCGTGTTTCAACCCTGAAACCACGAGCTCCGACCCCGCTGCATGGTGCGCGGCCGTCAATCTGATTATGGAGGAAAATCCTTTACAAAGCAGTGCTCCGAAAGGAAATTATAATTTCGATAACGAGCGTCGAGTCGATTTCTACTTAGTGGATGCGTCAACTGGTAGATCAAGTCACCTGGGTGAGTCGTTTCCATTTTACTCCTATTCTGGAGCCAAGTGTTCACTGATTAAAGAATCCGTGGTCTTGAGATTTTCTGGCAAAAGAACGATTGATATAGCAGCAATGCCAGGAATAAGAAATATTTGTATTAAATGTACATCTCAAACCTTGTCCATCGTATGTATTAATGGTTTTACATTATGGATAAATTCTCATGTTCTTACCGATAATTATTCAAAATATGATATCGTGATGGACCGTGAAATTTTAAGTCCAATTTTTAACGTAATATTGCATAAAATAGCCTCGCTATGTGTAAAACAAAATTAATTAACGTCTGTAATAAAACCACTGAAAACGAAATCGATATTATTGAAGTTGACACTGACGTATATGGGAATGATAAAAGTCGATTAATTCCTCTTCTCGACAATCCAAAGATTCATTCGTTACGGGTTTTCTACGTACTCGCGTAAATACAAGCCAGTCGGAAATACGATTAATTGGCCCTAACATCGCCGTACAAAGAAGTCCTTATATACTTAGCGAGGAAGAGCGCAGAATAGCACGTGAGAGAATAAGCGAATTAGTTCGAGCAAAATCACAAGGCCTAGTAATTCACCGTTTGCGAGCCCTATGTTACTCGTGGAGAAGAAAGATTCCTCAGATAGATTATGTGTAGATTTTCGAGGACTAAGTGAAGTTAGGGTCGCGGATCGGTATTCCCTACCTCTCATTGCGGATCAAATCGCGAGGTTGCAAAAAGCGTGATATTTTATTCATTTTTGATTCTACGGAGTATACAACATTTGTTACCCCCGACGGGCAATACGAGTATATAACGACGCCGTTTAGATTGAAAAATGTTTACTGGATAACGTCCTAATTATTGCCGACTCGATAGATCAAGCCATAGTAAGATTGGGCACGGTTTAAATACCTACGTAAAAGCCGGATTCTCTTTTAATTTTTCCAAATGCTCTTTTCTAAAGACATTGATACTCTATCTTGGGATATGTGATTCATAACGGAGAAGTTCGTCCCAACCCGGGTAAAATATGTGGCGACACTCGACAACACAAATACCGCCACTCGAGACTAACTAGCAACGGACGACGGTAGCGCAGTGGTTAGCGCCTTAGGGTACGAACGTTCGGATCCCGGGATCGAATCCCGGCGACCGAAGTCCGATTTTTCTTCCACGATTCTTAAATAGGAAGAAAAATACTGCAGTACCCCAACAACAGCGACATCTCTACAACCAGCAGCAACTAATACCCCATTTCACACATACACAGCCACCTCAAACACGTGCATTGAATTCTTTACCTGCGCTAACGACCATCACGCAGCTTTAGGCAATTCATAGGTTTAGCCTCCTACTTCCGAAAATTGGTCCCTAAATTTTCACAGGTAATGAAACCCCCTGTATGCACTTACCTCCGGTAACAAAAACATAACTTGGACAGATACACACGAAAAGATAAGGCAAAAGGTAATTTCCGTCCTGACTGACGCGCCGGTGTTAATGATATTTAACCCTAACTATCCGATAGAACTACACACTGACGCTAGTTCGGATGGATATAGGGCTATTTTAATGAATAAGGTTAACGGTAAAAACAGAATAGTAGAATACTATAGTAAGAAAACTGGTGCCGCGGAATCCGAGTATCATTCGTATGAACGAGAGACGTTGGCAGTTGTAAACGCCGTTAAACGTTTTCGCCACTATCTACATGGACGAGAACTTCTTGTTATCGACTGCAATTCTTCGTAGGCATCTAGGAATAAATCGAATTTAAATGACAGAGTTACAGCTAGTGGGCATACTTACGAACTTTCGATTTCGATATTATGCATCGAGAAGGCAAACGAATGGCTCACGTAGATTTCTTCTAGCTGAATCCCATACACATGGATCACAGTATAATTAACAAAGTCACAGATAAAGAAATTAATCTGGCTGAAATCTCTATTATGGTTATTAGCGGAACAACGTCGCGATCCCCAAATTTCATAAATCACCAATAAAATGCAAAACGATGATCGCAAATACATATGAATTACGATCTGATACCTTCTATCGTAGAATACGAAGAAAAAGCAGAACTCTCTGCTTGCCCAGTGCCCGACAGATTTTAGGTGGTGCGTTATTAATCATGTGCATCAGTTAATTATGCACTTAGGTTGGGATAAAACGCTCGAGAAGCTGTACGAGTATGGTTCGAAGGAATGGCGAAGTATATTTCGTCGCGTGCAGTGGTCCGCGCGACGTCTCTAGTTGCCTGGCCGCCAAGGGTCTGCACCGCTATTCAGACCCCCCATAAACCTATGGACCTACCATAAACCGAGGCTTTTAGCTTACCTTTTGTCTTAATATTTATAACTAACTCCTATTAAAATTGAAGGAATCGTTGTTCCTGTAAGTGTTATCGGTTTATGGACGGTCCTTAGAACAGTCCTTAGGTTTATTATGCGTTCGTGCAAATTACGGAGAAAGCGAATATTTCCCTAACGGGAAAGCTGGGTTTTTCCATGAACACCTACACCGAGCCTTCCTCCGTAATGCTACGAGAACGCAACTCACTGTTACTACGATACTCGGACAGTCAACATCGGATTTGCTTCCACAACTCTGGGACAGTCACCTCTCTGATACACATCTTCGATATACATCAGAGTTATACAAATATAAAGTGTGAATCGTTGCTGGAAATATATAGTATAACCTGTCAACCGCAGTGTTCTACAAAAACAACCACCCCTATTGTCCTAACCGAAATACGAGGATCGAACTGTTCACGGCGTCGATTCTTCAAATCGTAACGGGAATTTACGACTCCCGTTGACGCGCTCAATCAAGACCGCGTCTTCCCGCGACTGGTCGAATAATCATGGTCCTTCGAGCCGGATCCAGTGGCAAGTGAATTTGGCGTGATTAAATCGAGTCCGTTAGAATTACTAACCGGTAAAACAGTAAGACCATACGGTTTATTGCTACTCGACAATATTGAAGAAAGAGAAGTAGATATCTCCGATGTAAGTCGACAAGCAATAAAAAAAAACATAAAAGTTAGTGCCAAATACGATAAAGACAGATTCGACAAAACTAAAGCTGCAGTGGTTAGATTAAATCTCGGTGATTTCGTATTACGTAAAAATGAGAAAGAAATCAGACTTAGTTAGAACCAAAATTCAGGGGTTCATTTGCAATAGCAGAGATTTTGGAAGGAGATATACCTTTTAAAAACATTAGATGGTAAATGAACATATAAGTACAGGCACGATAGATTAAGAAAAATGTCACATAGTTGTATTCCTGCTGACTTGGACATCTGTAGTAATGTCGAGAACAGTGATCAGGACGATATGAGTACCCCGATCTCGGAGTATCAATATGGTCAATAACATCTACCAGAGTAAGTCAATAAAGCTCTTTGAGACCGTGTGACATAGCTCACATTCGCTTCGGAGCGATAATGTAATAAAGCTCTTTGAGACCATGTGATATACTTCACATGCACTTCGGAGCGATAATGTAATAAAGTTCCTTGAGACCGTGTGATATAGCTTACATGCGTTTCGGTGCGATAATGTATTACAGCTCTTTGAGACCGTGTGATACAGCTCACATGCGCTTCGGGGCGACAATGTAATAGACCTCAGTGAAGCCATGAAACAAAAACTCTGTGTAGTCGTGCGATCTAGAAAAACTAGATTCATTTGGGTACGAAATCGAGAATGGTCCATCTTGTCAACTAACACTTCGAATACTAATCACAATGTTATTAGTTTTGTTTTCTTTTATTTCTTTTGTTATCAAACCTCCGAACAGAATTTTTTGTTGCTGAATTGGACCCTTGGTTTATTGGAACATTTAGTTAAATGGTAAATAATGTCAGTTACATCGAGTCTAATGTTGAGAAAACATAATATTTTAGACACACCCGAGGACATGTGATCGTCAGAATGGCCGTATCTGAGATGAAGGGACACCGGGGCCTTCCCTTTGGAATTCTTCGGAAAACCCCCAATATATTAGTCTCTATAATTTAACTCGATTATAATCGTCCGAGATTTGTGATAGTGAGCTTAGGCTCGAGGCGACAACCAGTCGCCAACGTAGCCGCGGTCAAGGGAGGAACGTTTTTACCTAACATAGGGATGGAGTAATTCTATAGCCCTCCTTAAAAGAAATAGTTGTAGCGGCACGCGACAGTAAACATTCCAACGGTTTCTGTCCCGTGGCTCGCCACACGTCACACGACCCTATTCTCCGGGTAGGATGATTGCCAGATGTCGATGCATCTCCACAGTACATATTCAGATAGCCTGAAGACCCGCTATAAATCTTAGAATTTATTTAGCTGACGTTCTTCAAACTGACAAATAGTCTTTGTCCCAACTACGGGAAGATAGGGGAAACCTATTTTTCTCACGAACGACGCTTCCCGCTAGCAACTTTCCCTCAAGGGCGGCTAGCATCCTTCTCTAACTACCAACATGGAAATTGACCAACTAACTCAATTTTCCTCACTTTTCGAACGAAGGCATATCTCCACGAATCCGATGATCTCGTATCCTTAGACACACCCCATTATAATCTTCCTTAGATCCTCAATAAACCTAAGGAACCACCATAAACAGAATCTTTAATCCTGCAAATATTTTCTGTTTATAGCTGGTCCCTAAAACAATCCTCAGGTTTATTATTAGTTCATAAAAATCACGGAGAAAGCGGGTAGTTACCTAACGGGAAAAGCGAATATTTGTCTAACGGAAAAACAAGTTTTTCCCATATACAATGACACTCAAGAGCCACGTTAGCAGGAGACTTCCTCCTCCTCCTATCTTCATTTGTTAACATTGGCTATAACCAATGGGCATCGCGGATGGTTACCCTCACTTTCCTAGTGAAAAGTGTGAACAACGAATCCGCGTGCTTAGTTCAAAAGGCATACCCACACCGAACTTTCTTCCGTGATAATACGAGAATGAACTTCACTTGATCTTTAGACTTGTTCTCTGGACTACAGAACAGTCACCACATCTTTAGACTGGTTCTACAGTAACAATCTAAGTCAGTCACAAACAGTTTAAGTAACAGTAATAGTCAAAGCTTACAAGTAACAATCAGTCATCACAGTCGCCAAGTAGAAGACAGTCAATCGACAGAAGTTACAGCATCACAATCGCCAACACGAAACGAGTCTCACGTCGTACTCATTCGTAATTTGGCAGTCAACATACGCACAATTGTATCAAATATTGAAGTTATTGGATTGTTGAAAATATATATTATAACCTGTTAATATCAGCGTTATAGTAATTCAACCACCCTTATTATCTTAATCGAAATAAGGGATCGATCGATTCGTGGCGTGGTGGTGTAGCATCCACATGTTACTGAGCAATTAAGTTAGAAAAATTGACCAAATGTCCAGCTGGACAAATTGTAAAGTACAGATTAAATAATAATAATAATAATAATAATAATGAGGTGCAATATGTCTGGATATTAGTTGTAGCTGACTGTAGATGTCGCGGCTGGGAATACTGCTGTATTTTCTTTCTATTTAAGAATCGTGGAAGAAAAATCGTACTTCGATCGCCGGGATTCGATCCCGGGCCCCGAACGTTCGTAACCTAAGGCGCTAACCACTGCGCTGCCGTCGTCCGTTGTTAGTTAGTGTCGAGTGCCACCACAATAATAAAAACTAAGTTAATATCGTTGTTGTTAGGCTCTAACAAGTTGCTGCCGGCAATCGACATTTCGAACATAACATCTAAAAGAGCTATTATGTAATCGTTTCTTTATGACCTTTACTAACCCTGTGTTATAAGTCTGTGCATTCATCTTACGAGCTGCTATCAGTTGATTTTTTTTCTTTTTTCTTTTTATTTGGTCGTCAATTTACAAGCAATTCTCATTGAGAATTTTAAGTAACTTCATTTGGCGTGGTACAGTAACTTGGATTATAATAATTTATGTTATGTTTGATTCTAATTGAATCTAATGCTTCAATCTAAAGGGTATCTTCTTTCTAGCGTGCGGGTCTGATCCGTCGTGTCAAGTAGTTGGATGAGTAATGGGTTGTGGTGGTTGTTGACTCTTGTGTTATATCTGCTTTTAAACTTGTATATTTCTTCTTTGACTGTGGGTATCTTGACGTCGCGGTGGTTGTTTCGTTGGTGACATGCCAAGGTGCATTTATCAAGGATCTTAATGTTTTTGATTGGAATCGTTGAAGAATTTCTATGTTGGAGTTACTTGCAGTTCCCCTTAGTTGGATCCCATAGGTCCAAACAGTTTTTAGTATGGCTTTATATAGAATTATTTTGCTCTGTGTGCTTAAGTTGGAGCGGTGGCCAATGAGGCAGTAGAATTTTTTGAGTTTAGCCTTGAGTTGCTTCGATTTGTGTATGATGTGTTGTTTCCATGTCAATCTCCTGTCCAAAGTCATGCCCTAGCTAGAAGGTGAGTAAGGATCAAACCGCAATAATCATGCGGTACTTCAAAGACATGAGGGGGATAGTGAAGGAACTCCTCCTCCAAAACAGTTATCTGGCCGGCAAGCTAGAGCAGAGCACCGGCACAGAAAGGAAAGAAGCAGAGATACTGAATGCGATGAATAAGTCGCTACAAGCCAGTAAGCGACTGGAGAACGCGGTAAAGAAAACCGCAAGGACAGTGCAGAAGGAACCCTCCTACGCGGAGAAAGTGAAAATGACGAGCAATAAAGTAGGGCAGAGCGCTGTGAAACCACCGAAGAACGTGGTAATTATTCATCCAGAGGCGGCGGACAGCGATATAAAGACGAGCAAGGAGGCGAGGGAAGCGGTGTTTACCTTGGTAAATCCGCGCAGAAAGGGGATACAGGTCACCGCTGTAAAGAAGATCAGCGGAAATGGCCTAGTTGTGGAAACGACCAAACCGGAGGGATTAAAAGCGTTCACGGAGAGCGTGAAATTGAAGGAGGCTGGCCTAAAAACCAGCACTCCGCAAAGGAGACCACCCCGCGTGATCGTGTATGACGTACCACGGAATTTACCGGAGAAAGAAATAATGGCCAGTATGAAGAAGCAGAACCAGGACAGGCTGAAGGATGAAGACGTGGAAGCCATCAAGTTCTGCTTCAGAACTGGCCGCAAGGACTCTGATGAAACCAACTGGGTGATGGACGTACCCCCCCCCCCCCCAGGTAAGGGAAAAATTACTTAAGGGGAAAATATATATATCGCGGAACGCGTGTAAGGTCCGCGACTACATCGCGGTTAGTCGCTGCTACAAGTGTCAGGGATACGGGCATGTGGCAAAATACTGCCGCATTAACTACGAAATCTGCGCGCACTGCGCGGAGAGCGGGCATAGCACGAAAGAGTGCAAAAACAAGGAAAAGAACGCCAGCTGCGTGAACTGCAGGAAGGCAGGAAAGAAGGGCGATCACGCAGCCTCCAACGCGAACTGCCCTATGTACAAGAAAGCGTTGGAAATAGCTGTCTCAAGAACTAGTTATGAATAGGGCGACCAACAACAACGGAACAGGACGTAGGAGAAAATGGGGAATACGAATTCTGCAGCATAACATGCAGAGATCCAAAACCGTCCCCTACGAGATCAGGACGCAGACAAAAGCTGATGGCGATGAAATCCTGCTGACGCAAGAGCCATACAGCGTCGACGGAAAGATACTTGGACTCGGAACAGGAATCGCGATCGCCTGTCGAGGCTCGAAAAACAACCCGCCAATGGCGGCAATCGGAGTCAAGTCCAAGCACCTAACGCCTCTCGAAGTTGCCGGACTTTGCACAACGCATTGCGCGTGTGTACAGGTAAGCGACGGTGAAGTGGAAATTTATATGATAAGCCAGTACCTTCCGCCGAGTGAGAACATCGAGATCGGCATCAAACAACTGGATAAGGTACTGAGGAGTCTGAGAGGAAAGAAAGCCATTATAGGCCTAGACTCCAATGCAAAATCACCATTGTGGTGCAGCAGGACCACCGACGACAGAGGAGAGGCTCTAGAGGCCATAATTGCGCAATACGGCCTCCATGTCCTTAACCAACCGGGGCAGGCCTACACATTCGAGACAACTCGAGGGCGATCGAACATCGACATAACAATGGTGAGTCCGGAGGCTATACCGCTCGTGAGAGATTGGGAAGTTCACGAGGACGGAACCTCCAGCGACCATAGGATACTGGAGACGCGCCTGGATCTCGAAGAAAAGAGTACCCCGCCGCAGCTTCGGAAGAGTAGGTATAACACAAGGACTGCCGACTGGGAGGTGTTCCAAAGAGTTGTCGAGGAGGAGAAGGAGGCACTCCGAGAAATAACTCTCCAGCGGGCGGACGACGTCGAACGTATGGCCGAACGAACGCAGGAAGTTCTCATAAAAGCCTGCGACGCGGCCATTTCAAAGAAGAAATGGCACTACAGGTCAGTGCCATGGTGGACGCCCGAGCTCACACGAGCAAAGAGGAACACCTACCGGGCAAGAAGAAGATACCAAGGGGCTAGGGACCCCGCAACGAGGGAACAGGAAAAGCTGCGGTACAGGGACACTAGAAAAGAGTACCTGAAAGCGATCAACAAAGCCAAGATACGAAGCTGGCAAGAATTCGTATCGAAGGAAGGCAATAAAGATCCCTGGGGCATCGCCTACCGAACAGTTACGGGGAAACTAAGAGGGGAAGAGACAGTGTCGACCCTGCGGACGCCACAAGGAGAAACCTCCAACTGGCGAACGACTGCGGAGGCGATGCTGTCTGCCCTGTTGCCCGACTACCAGGAAGATACGGACACGCCGGAGCAGGCAGTAATCAGACGAGAAATGATAACCCTGCCGAATGTCGAAGACACCCCGGAGTTTCGGCTCGAAGAACTCAGTGGCGCTGTGAAACGACTAACGAAGGGGAAATGCCCAGGACCCGACTTAGTCGAAGCAGAAGTAATTCAACGCGCCTGGGGAGGAATACACCAGGAGCTCCTCAGGCTCATGAACGGCTGCCTTATCTGGGGAGTCTTCCCAAGGAGATGGAAAACGGGGAACGTCATCACCATCCCGAAGGGATCAGAACGGGATAGAAGTAGCTGGAAGTCTTACAGGCCAATCTGCCTGCTGTCTATGGTGGGCAAGCTGCTCGAGAGACTGATGGCTGCTAGGATGACGACCATTTTCCATGGACACGTGCTATCATCGGATCGATAATACGGATTTCGCCCTGGAAGATCGACGGTGGACGCGATCACCAAATTCCGCGAGAAAGTCGAGCAAAAGAGCGAGGAGAAATACGTCCTCGCAATTGCACTCGACATATCTGGAGCCTTCGACAACGTATGGTGGCCGAATGTATTGCATGAGCTGAAGAGAAGAGGCTGTCCAGACAACCTATATCGGTTGACGAGGAGCTACTTCTCGGACAGAACCGTGCAAATCAGCGGAAAAAACGGCACAGTCAGCAAGCCCGTTACGAAAGGATGCCCGCAAGGATCGGTACTGGGTCCAAGCTTCTGGAACCTGATATTTGATGACCTGCTGGCGGAACTTACGACAAGCCCGATAGACTGCAAACCGATTGCGTACGCAGACGACATAGTGATCCTAGTCGCAGGAAACGCGAGGAAGGAACTACAAGAGAAAGGACAGGATGTAGTCACACGCGTTTCTACCTGGTGCAGTAGGAAGAAACTGTCACTATCGGCGGAGAAGACGGAAATGCTGCTAGTCAAAGGCAAACTTGACGCGGAAAGACCACCGATCATCAAGATCAACGGCAAAAACATAAGAATGGTACAAGCAGTAAAGTACCTGGGAATGTACCTTGAAAGCGGCCTGAGAATAAGCAGGCATGTGAACGAGACGACACAGAAGTGCCAAAAACTATTCAACGGTCTCGCGAGGGTGGCCAAGGCGAAGTGGGGACTCGGACACGCGGCCATGCGTACCTTGTACAAAGGGCTGTTCGAGCCGATAACCACGTACGCCGCGGCCGGCTGGAGCGATCTGTTGAATGGAAAAGCTAGGCGCATGCTTATGAGGTCACAGAGGATGGCACTGGAGCGACGGAGCGACAACAGGGACGACCTCCAGATATAAGACTGACACAGCCGGGCGAGCAGACAAGCCAGCAACCGAGAAGAAGTCTAAGACTGGCTGGAAGGACACCCGAGCAAAGCAGAGGGGAAATATAACCACAGAAACAACAACGAAGGGGATGACAGCATGAAATCTGGAATGCCTTTGAGTCCTCTGCCGCTACAGAGGACTCAAAAAAAAGGGAAAATGACAGAAAAGGGTTCGGAGAAACACCCAAGGAAAAGGCGTAGAAAAACACAACGACCTGGAGAGGAACACCTGCGACCGTCAATGCAGGCGGCACCCATGAAAATGAGTGCTGTGACGGTGCAGGTTATAATCGGCCTGAAGGCCAACTTGCTAGGACCGAGCTATAAGCTGGCAGCTCCGCCTCCTCGTGGCCCCCGCTGGTAACGGTGCGGCGCGGTGCGTGCATCGCGTGGCACCGGCTAAGCGAGCTGCCGCCCGAAAGGGTAGGTTCAACTTGTCCAATGACCAAAGGGGAGGGCAGGGTTCTTCCAAGTCGCGCGCCGACCATCTATGCGCGCCGTTTCCTGGGTATGTGGGGGCTGGGAAGCGGATAAAATTATTATGAGCGAAGCCAGTATGAGTAATAAACTCCAGGAATGGCACGGGCGCCCGAGGCGGGACATCGCGCTCACACTACTTGTAAGTGGTCACGTGGCTTGTTAGCGGTTTAATTTGTCTATTGTACGCATTTATTTTAATTGTTTCCAGCTTACGTTTTTTGTGTTTTTCGCGTCGTTTGAAAGGAGGGATACATTGTCCCTTTGCCACAGGGGAGGAAGAGCGGCGCTGTTATAATTTTGCACAGGAGAGCCTGTTTGAAATGTTTGGGCCATCATCGAACTAGTTAATTCAATTTTAAATAACTAGTCGAGAGGCTATGATTCGGGTCAGAGATTAGGAGCGTTGGGTTTTCCACTAGTAAGTTTTGAAAACACTTGGCTATGTTTGTTTCGATTCACTTTCGACGTCAGGTGTTTTGTGAACTTCACAGAGCACTAGACACACGTCTGCACGCTTCGGCATTCAACAACAAACTCACTATCAGCTGATGGACAGAAAATATAGGGGGGCCCTTCATATTTCCTATGCACTCCATCTATCAAAATGTTGGCATGACCATACGATGATCCCTTTTGTGCTAAACGTCATTTATTTGCAAAATTTTTTTCTGAATCGGATAGCTCCAAAGATAATCAACGTTCAAAGTGGTAATTCTTATTAAATCACTCTGTATATGTATAGAGATAGGAATACAGATTTCTAAAAAAATGGAGATTATTTCTTGGAGAAAATCTTGAAAAATGTTAATTCTAACTTGTAAAGATGAAAGTTTTCTCCACTTCGGAAGTATATTTTTATTATATTGTTTATTTTTAATTTTACAATTTGTCCAGTGGGACATTAAGTAAAATGTTATAACATATGATTGAATAGCATGTGGATGGTTACCCCCAGCAGGGTGCCATCTTCGCGTTTTTTAGTTTATATCCTTTATGAGATCAGCTGGGTGTTTCCTTTTTAGTCTTCTTTCTATTCTTGCGTTGATCGTTTCCGTAGCCAGCCTGTTTGGGTGTGTTGTTATTCTTTCTCTGTACCTTTCCGCGTATCTGGTAATCTCCTCCTTGACCGTTGGTATTCCGAGGTCCTTCCGTATAT
>NW_025219986.1:1725096-1727647 GCF_014825855.1 Bombus pyrosoma | reverse complement strand
TAACGCTATGTCGCATTACGATAAAACGTATAACGTTATATTGCATTTCGTTATAACGTATAACGTCATGCAGTATTGCGTTATAACGTATAACGATATATGGTAATACGTTATGACATATATCGTTATGTAGGATTAAGATACAACGAGTAACGTTATGTAGCATTACGGTATAACGTATAACGTTATGTAGCATTACAGTATAGCGTATAACGATATATAGCACAACGTTATAACGTATAACGTTATGTAGCATTACGAAATAACGTATAACGTTATATGGTGATACGTTATGACGTATAACGTTATTTAGTATTACGGTATAACGTATAACGTTATGTAGCATTACCTTATAACGTATAACGTCATATGGTAGCAGATTATAACGTATAACGTTATGCAGTATTGCATTATAACGTATAACGTTATGTACCATTACTTTATAATGTATAACGTTATGTAGTATTACGATATAACGTATAACGTTATGTAGCATTACGATATAACGTATAACGTTATATGGAAATGCGTTATGACATATATCGTTATGTAGTATTAAGATACAACGTGCAATGTTATGTAGCATTACGATATAATGTATAACGTTATATAGCATGACGCTATGACGTATAACGTTATATGGTAATACGTTATGACGTGTAACGTTATGTAGTGTTTCGATGTAACGTATAACGTTATGCAGCATTACGATATAACGTATAACGTTATATAGCATTACGTTATAACGTATAACGTTATATGGTAATACGTTATGACGTATAACGTTATGTAGAATTACGGTATAACGTATAACGTTATGTAGCATTACCTTATAACGTATAACGCTATATGGTAATACGGTATGACATATATCGTTATGTAGTATTGAGATATAACGTTTAACGATATGTAGCATTACGATATAACGTATAACGTTATGTAGCATTACCTTATAACGTATAACGTTATATGGTAATACGTTATGACGTATAACGTTATGTAGAGTTACGGTATAACGTATAACGTTATGTAGCATTACCTTATAACGTATAACGTTATGTAGTATTACGTTATAACGTATAACGTTATATGGTAATACGTTATGACGTATAACGTTATGTAGTATTACGGTATAACGTATAACGTTATGTAGCATTACGATATAACGTATGACGTTATGTATTATTACGATGTAACGTATAACGTTATGTAGCATTACCTTGTAACGTATAAAGTAACGTAGTATTACGTTATAACGTATAACGATATGTAGTATTACGATATAACGTATAACGTTATGCAGTATTACGTTATAACGTATAACGTTATATGGTAATACGTTATGACGTATAACGTTATGTAGAGTTACGGTATAGCGTATAACGTTATGTAGCATTACCTTATAACGTAAAACGCTATATGGTAATACGGTATGACATATATCGTTATGTAGTATTGAGATATAACGTGTAACGATATGTAGCATTACGATATAACGTATAACGTTATGCAGTATTGCGTTATAACGTATAACGTTATATGGTAATACGTTATGACGTATAACGTTATGTAGAGTTACGGTATAACGTATAACGTTATGTAGCATTACCTTATACCGTATAACGTTATGTAGCATTACGTTATAACGTATAACGCTATGTAGGATTACGGTATAACATATAGCGTTATGTAGTATTACGTTACAACGTATAATGTTATATGGTAATATGTTATATTGCATAGCGTTATGTAGCATTACCTTATAACGTATAACGTTATGTATCATTACGGTATAACGTATAACGTTATGTAGCATTACGTTATAACGAATAACGTTATATGGTATAAGATTATAACGTATAACGTTATGTAGCATTACGGTATAACGTATAACGTTATATGGTAATACGTTGTTACGTATAACGTTATGTAGTATAACGTTATAACGTATAATGTTATGTAGCATTACCTTGTAACGTATAAAGTAACGTAGTATTACGTTATAACGTATAACGATATGTAGTATTACGATATAACGTATAACGTTATGCAGTATTACGTTATAACGTATAACGTTATATGGTAATACGTTATGACGTATAACGTTATGTAGAGTTACGGTATAACGTATAACGTTATGTAGCATTACCTTATAACGTATAACGTTATGTAGTACTACGTTATAACGTATAACGTTATATGGTAATACGTTATGACGTATAACGTTATGTAGTATTACGGTATAACGTATAACGTTATGTAGCATTACGATATAACGTATGACGTTATGTAGTATTACGATGTAACGTATAACGTTATTTAGCATTACGATATATCGCATAACGTTATATCGCATTACTATATAACGTATAACGTTATGTAGTGTTACGTTATAACGTATAACGTTATGTTGTACTACGATGTAACGTATAACGTTATGCAGTATTGCGTTATTACGTATAACGCTTTGTACCATTACGTTATAACGTATAACGTTATGTAGTATTACGATGTAACGTATAACGTTATGTAGCATTACGATATAACGTAT
>NW_025219986.1:1722890-1724596 GCF_014825855.1 Bombus pyrosoma | reverse complement strand
ACGTATACTGTTATGTAGCATAACGTTATAACGTATAACGTTATGTACAATTACGTTAGAGCGTATAACGTTATGTAGCATTACGATATAACGCATAACCTTATATGGTAATACGTTATGACGTATAACGTTATGTAGCATTACGTTATACCGTATATCGTTATGTAGCTTTCCGATGTAACGTATAACGTTATGTAGCATTAGGATATTACGTATAGTATTATTGTAGCATTACGTTATAACGTATAACGTTATGTAGTATTACGTTATAACGAATAACGTTATGCAGCTTTACGACATAACGTATAGCGTTATGTAGCATTACGTTATAGCGTATAACGTTATCTAGTATAACGTTATAACGTATAACGTTATGTAGCATAACGTTATAACGTATTACGTTATGTAGTATTACGTTATAACGTATAACGTTATGTAGCATTACGTTATAACGTATAACGTTGTGTAGCATTACGTTATACCGTATAACGTTATGTAGCTTTACGTTATAACGTATAACGCTATGCAGCTGTACGACATAACGTATAACGTTATGTAGCATTACGTTATACCGTATATCGTTATGTAGCTTTCCGATATAACGTATAACATTATGTAGACTTAGGTTATTAGGTATACTGTTATGTAGCATTACGTTATACCGTATATCGTTATGTAGCTTTCCGATATAACGTATAACGTTATGTAGCATTAGGTTATAACGTATAACGTTATGTAGCATTACGTTATAACGTATAACGTTATGTAGTATTACGTTATAACGTATAACGCTATGCAGCTATACGACATAACGTATAACGTTATGTAGCATTACGTTATATCGTATAACGTTATATGGTAATACGATATAACGTATAACGTTATGTAGTAATACGATATTACGTATAACGTTATGTAGTAATACGATATTACGTATAACGTTATGTAGCTTTACGATATAACGTATAACGTTATGTAGCATTACGTTGTAACGTATAACGTTGTGTAGTATTACGTTATAACGTATTACGTTATATGGCAATACGTTAAAGCGTATAACCATATGTAGCATTACGTTATGACGTATAACGTTGCGTAGTATTACGTCATAACGTATAACGTTATATGGTAATACATTATAACGTATACCGTTACGTAGCTTTACGATATAACGTATGACGTTATGTAGCATTAGGTTATAACGTATAACGTTATGTTGAATTACGTTAGAGCATATAACTTTATGTAGCATTACGATATAACGTATAACGTTATGTAGCTTTACGATATAACGTATAACGTTATGTAGCTTTACGATATAACGTATAACGTTATGTAGCATTACGATATAACGTATAACGTTATGTAGCTTTACGATATAACGTATAACGTTATGCATCATTACCTTATATCGTATAAGGTTCTGTAGCGTTACGATATAACGTATAACGTTATGTAGCATTACGTTGTAACGTATGACGTTGTGTAGCATTACGTTATAACGTATAACGTTATGTAGTATTACGTTATAACGTATAACGTTATGTAGTATTGCGATATAACGTATAACGTTATGTAGTATTACGTTATAACGTATAACGTTATGTATCATTACCTTATATCGTATAAGGTTCTGTAGCGTTACGATATAACGTATAACGTTATGTAGCATTACGTTATAACGTATAACGTTATGTAGCTTTACG
>NW_025219986.1:1720861-1722390 GCF_014825855.1 Bombus pyrosoma | reverse complement strand
AGCGTATAACGTTATGTAGCATTACGATGTAACGTATAACGTTATGTAGCATTACGATATAACGTATAACGTTATGTAGCATTACGTTATAACGTATAACATTCTGTAGCCTTCCGTTATAACGTATAACGTTATGTAGCATTAGGTTATAACGTATAACGTTATGTAGCATTACGTTGTAACGTATAACGTTGTGTAGCATTACGTTATAACGTATAACGTTATGTAGAATTACGTTAGAGCGTATAACGTTATGTAGTATTACGATATAACGTATAACGTTATGTAGCCTTAAGATATATTGTATAACGTTATGTAGCATTACGATATAACGTATAACGTTATGTAGTATTACGTTATATCGTATAACGTTATATGGTAATACGTTATAACGTATAACGTTATGTAGTATTACGATATTACGTATAACGTTATGTAGCTTTACGATATAACGTATAACGTTATGTAGCATTAGGTTATAACGTATAACGTTATGTAGCATTACGTTGTAACGTATAACGTTGTGTAGTATTACGTTATAACGTATGACGTTATGTAGCTTTACGATATAACGTATAACGTTATGTAGTATTACGATATTACGTATAACGTTATGTAGCTTTACGATATAACGTTTTAACGTTATGTAGCATTACGATATAACGTATAACGTTATGTAGCTTTACGATATAACTTATAACGCTATGTATCATTACCTTATATCGTATAAGGTTCTGTAGCGTTACGATATAACGTATAACGTTATGTAGCATTACGTTGTAACGTATAACGTTGTGTAGCATTACGTTATAACGTAAAACGTTATGTAGCATTACGATATAACGTATAACGTTATGTAGCATTAGTTTATAACGTATAACGTTATGTAGCATTACGTTATAACGTATAACGTTATGTAGAATTACGTTAGAGCGTATAGCGTTATGTAGCATTACGATATAACGTATAACGTTATGTAGCTTTACGATATAACGTATAACGTTATGTAGCATTACGATATAACGTATAACGTTATGTAGCTTTACGATATAACTTATAACGTTATGTATCATTACCTTATACCGTATAAGGTTCTGTAGCGTTACGTTATAGCGTAGAACGTTATGTAGTATTACGTTATAACGTATAACGTTATGTAGCATTACGTTACAACGTATAACGTTATGTAGAATTACGTTAGAGCGTATAACGTTATGTAGTATTACGATATAACGTATAACGTTATGTAGCTTTACGATATAACGTATAACGTTATGTAGCATTACGTTGTAACGTATAACGTTGTGTAGTATTACGTTATAACGTATGACGTTATATGGCAATACGTTATAGCGTATAACCATATGTAGCATTACGTTATGACGTATATCGTTGTGTAGTATTACGTTATAACGTATAACGTTATATGGTAATACATTATAACGTATACCGTTACGTAGCTTTACCATATAACGTATGACGTTATGTAGTATTACGATATAGCGTATAACGTTATGTAGCATTACGAT
>NW_025219986.1:1716872-1720361 GCF_014825855.1 Bombus pyrosoma | reverse complement strand
GTTATAACGTAATACTACTGAACGTTGTTCGTTATAACATACTACTATATAACGATATACGTTATAACGTAATAATACATAATGTTATACATTTTAATGAAATACTACATAACGTTGTACGATGTAACGTAATACTACATAACGTTGTTCGTTATAACGTATTACTATATAACGATATACGTTATAAAGTAATACTACAAAACGTTATTCGTTATAACGCATTACTATATAACGATATACGTTATAACGTAATAATACATAATGTTATACGTTATAACGTAATTCTACATAACATTTCACGTTATAACGTATCTTTCATATAACGATATACGTTATAACGTATTACCATATAGCGATGTACGTTATGACGTAATAATACATAACGTTATACGTTATAACGTAATACTACTGAACGTTGTTCGTTATAACGTACTACTATATAACGATATACGTCGTAACGTAATAATACATAATGTTATACATTTTAATGAAATACTACATAACGTTGTACGACGTAACGTAATGCTATATAACGTTATACGCTGTAACCCATTACTATATAACGATATACGTTATAACGTAATACTATATAACGTTATACCTTATAATGAAATACTACATAACATTATACGATGTAACGTAATACTACATAACATTTCACGTTATGACGTATCTTTCATATAACACGTTATAACGTATTACCATATAACGATGTACGTTATAACGTAATAATACATAACGTTATACGTTATAACGCAATACTACTGAACGGTGTTCGTTATAACGTAATAACACATAATGATATACGTTATAACGACATACTACTGAACGTTATACATCATAACGTATTACCATATAACGATGTACGGTATAACGTAATAATACATAACGTTATACGTTATAACGTAATACTACATTACGTTATACGATATAACGAAATACTACATAACGTTATACGTTATAACGTATTACTATATAAGGATAGAAGTTATAACGCAATACTATATCACGTTATACGTTATAACGTAATGCTACTGAACGTTGTTCGTTATAACGTACTACTATATAACGATATACGTTATAACGTAATAATACATAATGTTATACATTTTAATGAAATACTACATAACGTTGTACGATGTAACGTAATACTACATAACGTTGTTCGTTATAACGTATTACTATATAACTATATACGTTATAACATAATAGTATATAAAGTTATACGTTGAAACGAAGTACTACTGAACGTTATGCGTTATAACGTACTACCATATAACGATATACGTTATAACGTTATATTACATAAGGATATACGTTATAACGAATTACCATAAAACGATATACGTTATAACGTAATAATACATAATGTTATACGTTATAACGAAATACTATTGAACGTTATACATCATAACGCACTACCATATAACGATACTCGTTGTAACGAACTACTACTGAACGTTATACGTTATAACGTACTACCATATTACGATATACGTTATAACGTATTAACATAAAACGATATACGTTATATCGTATTAGCATATAACGATATACATTATAACGTAATATTACATAATGTTATACGTTATAACGTATTACCATAAAACGATATACGATATAACGTAATAATACATAATGTTATACGTTATAACGAAATACTACTGAACGTTATACATCATAACGTACTACTATATAACGATGTACGTTGTAACGAACTACTACTGAACGTTATACGTTATAACGTATTACCATATAACGATATACGTTATAGCGTATTACTATATATCGTATTACTATATAATGTTATACGTTATCAAGCAATACTATATAACTTAGTACTACATAACGCTATACGTTATAACGTAATACTACATTACGTTATACGATATAACGAAATGCTACATAACGTTATACGTTATAACGAATTACCATATAAGGATATAAGTAATAACGCAATAGTATATCCCGTTATACGTTATAACGTAATGCTACATAACGTTATACGTTATAACGTAATACTACTGAACGATATACATTATAACGTAATACTATATAACGTTAAACGTTATGACGCAATACTACATAACGCTATACGTTATAACATAATAATACATAACGTTATATGTTATAACGTATCACTACTGAACGTTACACGTTATAATGTACTACCATATAACGATATACGTTATAACGTATTACCATATAACGATATGCGTTATAACGTAATAATGTATAAGGTTATACGGTATAACGTATTACCATATAACGATATACGCTATAACGTAATACTACATAACGTTATACGTTATAACGTCATACTACTGAACGTTTTTCGTTATAACGTACTACTACATAACGATATACGTTATAAAGTAATACTACATAACGGTGTACGTTATAACGAAATACTACATAACGTTATACGATGTAACGTAATACTACATAACGTTATTCGTTATAACGCATTACTATACAACGATATACGTTATAACGTAATTATACATAATGTTATACGTTATAACGTAATACTACATAACATTTCACGTTATGACGTATCTTTCATATAACGATATACGTTATAACGTAATACCATATAACGATGTACGTTATAACGTAATAATACATAACGTTATATGTTATATCGTAATACTACTGAACGTTGTTCGTTATAACGTACTACTATATAACGATATACGTTATAAAGTAATACTACATAACGTTGTACGTTATAACGCATTACTACATAACGCTATACGTTATAACATAATAATGCATAACGTTATATGTTATAACGTATCACTACTGAACGTTACACGTTATAATGTACTACCATATAACGATATACGTTATAACGTATTACCATATAACGATATGCGATATAACGTAATAATGTATAAGGTTATACGGTATAACGTATTACCATATAACGATATACGTTATAACGTAATACTACATAACGTTGTACGTTATAACGTAATACTACACAACGTTATACGATGTAACGTAATACTACATAACGTTATTCGTTATAACGCATTACTATATAACGATTTACGTAATAACGTAATAATACATAATATTATACGTTATAACGTAATACTACATAACATTTCACGTTATAACGTATCTTTCATATAACGATATAAGATATAACGTATTACCATATAGCGATGTACGTTATAACGTAATATTACATAAGGTTATACGTTATAACGTATTACCATAATACGATATACGTTATAACGTAATAATATATAATGTTATACGTTATAACGTAATACTACATAACATTTCACGTTATAACGTATCTTTCATATAACGATATACGTTATAACGTATTACCACATAACGATGTACGTTATAACGTAATAATACATAACGTTATACGTTACAACGTAATACTACTGCACGTTGTTCGTTATAGCGTATTACTATATAACGATATACGTTATAACGTAATAATGCATAATGCTATACCTTATAATG
>NW_025219986.1:1714262-1716372 GCF_014825855.1 Bombus pyrosoma | reverse complement strand
GTTATAACGTAATACTACATAACGTTATACGTTATTCCGTAATGCTACATAACGTTATACCTTATAACGTAACACTATATAACGTTATACGTTGCAACGCAATAATACATAACGTTATACGTTATAACGTAATACTACATAACGTTATGCGTTATTCCGTAATGCTACATAACGTTATATGTTATACCGTAATGCTACAAAACGTTATACGTTATATTGTAATGCTACATAACGTTATACGTTATAATGTAATACTATATAAAGTTATACGTTATAACGTAATGCTACATCACGTTATACGTTATTCCGTAATGCTACATAGCGTTATTCGTTATACCGTAATACTACATAAGCTTATACGTTATAACGTAATACTATATAACGTTATACGTTATAACGCAATGCTATATAACGATATACGTCATAACGCGAAGCTATATAACGTTATACGTTATAACGTTAATACTACATAACGTTATACGTTATATTGTAATGCTACATAACGTTATACGTTATACCGTAATGGTACATAACGTTATACGTTACAACGTAATACTATATAACGTTATACGTTATAACGCAATGCTATATAACGTTATACGTTATACCGTAATGCTACATAACGGTATACGTTACAACGCAATAATACATAACGTTATACGTTATAACGTAATACTACATAACGTTATACGTTATTCCGTAATGCTACATAACGTTATACGCTATAACGTAACACTATATAACGTTATACGTTACAACGCAATAATACATAACGTTATACGTTATAACGTAATACTATATAACGTTATACGCTATAACGTAACACTATATAACGTTATACGTTACAACGCAATAATACATAACGTTATACGTTATAACGTAATACTATATAACGTTATACGTTATAACGTAATGCTATATAACGTTATACGTCACAACGCAATGCTATATAACGTTATACGTTATAACATAATACTACATAACGTTATACGTTATATTTTAATGCTACATAACGTTATACGTTATAACGTAATACTATATAACGTTATACGTTATACCGTAATGCTATATATCGTTATACGTTATACCGTAATGCTACATAACGTTATACGTTATATTGTAATGGTACATTACGTTATACGTTATACCGTAATGCTACATAGCGTTATTCGTTATACCGTAATACTACATAACCTTATACGTTATAACGTAATGCTACATAGCGTTATTCGTTATACCGTAATACTACATAACCTTATACGTTATAACGTAATACTATATAACGTTATACGTTATAACGCAATGCTATATAACGATATACGTCATAACGCGAAGCTATATAACGTTATACGTTGTAACGTTAATACTACATAACGTTATACGTTATATTGTAATGCTACATAACGTTATACGTTATACCGTAATGGTACATAACGTTATACGTTACAACGTAATACTATATAACGTTATACGTTATAACGCAATGCTATATAACGTTATACGTTATACCGTAATGCTACATAACGGTATACGTTATAACGTAATACTACATAATTTTATGCGTTATATCATAATGCTACATAACGTTATACGTTATACTGTAATGCTACATAACGTTATACGTTATAACGTAATACTACATAACGTTATACGCTATAACGTAACACTATATAACGTTATACGTTACAACGCAATAATACATAACGTTATACGTTATAACGTAATACTACATAACGTTATACGTTATTCCGTAATGCTACATAACGTTATACGTTATAACGTAATAGTACGTAACTTTATACGTTATAACGTAATACTACATAACGTTATACGCTATAACGTAACACTATATAACCTTATACGTTACACCGCAACAATACATAACGTTATACGTTATAACGTACTACTACATAACGTTATACGTAATACCGTAATGCTACATAACGTTATACGTTATACCGTAATGCTACATAACGTTATACGCTATAACGTAACACTATATAACGTTATACGTTACAACGCAATAATACATAACGTTATACGTTATAACGTAATACTACATAACGTTATACGTTATTCCGTAATGCTACATAACGTTATACCTTATAAC
>NW_025219986.1:1712576-1713762 GCF_014825855.1 Bombus pyrosoma | reverse complement strand
TTATATCGTAATACTACATTACGTTATACGTTATAACGTAATACTACATAACTTTATACGCTATATCGTAATACCACATAACGTTATACGTTAAAAAGTAATACTATATAACGTTATACGTTATAACGTAATGCTACATAACGTTATACGCTTTATCGTAATGCTACATAACGTTATACGTTATAACGTATAACCATATCAGATTATACGTTATAACGTAATACTATATAACGTTATATGTGATATCGTAATACTACATCACGTTATACGTTAAAACGTATTACCATATAACGTTATACGTTATAACGTAATGCTACATAACGTTATACGTTATATCGTAATAATACATAACGTTATACGTTATAACGTATAACCATATAACGTTATACGTTATAACGTAATAGTATATGACGTTATACGTTATAATGTAATACTATATAACGTTAAACCTTATATCGTAATACTACATAACGTTATACGTTATAACGTGATACCATGTAACGTTATACGTTATAATGTAATACTATATAACGTTAAACGTTATATCGTAATACTACATAACGTGATACGTAATAACGTAATGCTACATTACGTTATATGTTATATCGTAATACTACATAACGCTATACGTCATATCGTAGAACTACATAACGTTATACGTTATAACGTAATACTACATAACGTTATACGTTATAACGTAATACTACATAACGTTATACGTTTTAACGTAATGCTACATAAAGTTATATGTTATATCGTAATACTACATAACGTTATACGCTATATCGTAATACCACAGAACTTTATACGTTATAACGCAATACTATATAACGTTATACGTTATAACGTAGTTTCATATAACGTTATACGTTATAACGTAATACTATATAACGTTAAACGTTATAACGTAATACCATGTAACGTTATACGTTATAAGGCAATAGAATATAATGTTGTACGTTATAACGTAATTGTATATAACGTTAAACGTTATAACGTAATACCATGTAACGTTATACGTTATAATGTAATACTATATAACGTTAAACGTTATGTCGTAATGCTACATAACGTTATACGTTATAACGTAATGCTACATTACGTTATATGTTATATTGTAATACTACATAACGCTATACGTCATATCGTAAAACTACATAACGTTATACGTTATAGCGTATTACCA
>NW_025219986.1:1710965-1712076 GCF_014825855.1 Bombus pyrosoma | reverse complement strand
AACGTATAACGTTATGTAGCATTACGTTATAAGGTATAACGTTATATGGTAATACGTTATAACGTATAACGTTCTGTGGTATTACGATATAGCGTATAACGTTATGTATTATTACTTTTTAACGTATATCGTTATGTGGTATTACGATATAGCGTATAACGTTATGTAGTATTACGTTATAACGTATAACGTTATGTAGCATTATGTTAAAACGTATAACGTTATGTTGTATTACGTTAAAACGTATAACGTTATATGGTAATACGTTCTAACGTATAACGTTATGTGGTATTACGATATAGCGTATAACGTTATGTAGTATTACGTTATAACGTATAACGTTATGTAGCATTATGTTTAAACGTATAACGTTATGTTGTATTACGTTATAACGTATAACGTTATGTAGCATTACGTTATAACGTATAACGTTATGTGGTATTACGATATAACGTATAACGTTATGTAGTATTACAATATAACATATAACGTAATGTAGCATTACGTTATAACGAATAACGTTATGTAGCTTTACGACATAACGTTTAACGTTATATAGTATTACATTATAACGTATAACGTTACATGGTATTACGTTATAACGTATAACGTTATGTAGTATTACTTTTTAACGTATATCGTTATGTGGTATTACGATATAGCGTATAACGTTATGTAGTATTACGTTATAACGTATAACGTTATGTAGCATTGTGTTAAAACGTATAACGTTATGTTGTATTACGTTATAACGTATAACGTTATATGGTTAAACGTTTTAACGTATAACGTTATGCGGTATTACGATATAACGTATAACGTTATATACTATTACGTTATAACGTTTAACGTTATATAGTATTACGTTTTAACGTATAACGTTATGTAGTATTACGTTATAAGAAATAACGCTATATGGTAATACGCTATAACGTATAACGTTATGTAGTTTTACGATATGACGTATAGCGTTATGTAGTATTACAATATAACATATAACGTAATGTAGCATTACGTTATAACGTATAACGTTATGTAGCATTACGACATAACGTTTAACGTTATATAGTATTACATTATAACGTATAACGTTACATGGTATTACGTTATA
>NW_025219986.1:1708922-1710465 GCF_014825855.1 Bombus pyrosoma | reverse complement strand
CTGTAGCACAGCAATTTCTTTTAATACTAAGTAAAAATTAAAATAAAAGAAAATTTTATCTTCGAAATAGTCCTTAGACTATTTCTGGTGGCAGCAACTACCGTATTAATCGGAAATTTAAATTTATATTTCAACTACTATCGTTCAGTTTTCTTTTCGTTCAAATTAACAAAAAAACCAAACAAATAAATACGTAACAGTGGCGACAAGTTTTTACAATCAAAACAGGGACACGATCAGTCAAATTTCCTTCGGAAATTTGAACCCCAAGAGGGGGGGTGTCACGTCCCGCGCTCCGCACGTGCCGTAACGAAAACTACAATCTGAAATCCTACCAATCAAGAGTAACCCGCGATTCGAATAAAATAATAAACTAATTTATAATTTAACTACGATTCGAAAATTCTACCAATCAAGAACAACTCGTGATTTGAATAATATAATATAAGTAATCTATAATTTAACAATTCAAACTATGATTCGAAAATTCTACCAATCAAGAGTAACCCGTGATTTGAATAAAACAATAAAATAATCTATAATTTAACTGTGATTCGAAAACTCTACCAATCAAGAGTAACCCGCGATTTGAATAATATAATATAAGTAATCTATAATTTAACAATTCAAACTATGATTCGAGAATTCTAATAATCAAGAGTAACCCGCGATTTGAATAATATAATATAAGTAATCTATGATTTAACAATTCAAACTACAATTTGAAATTCTATCAATCAAGAGCAACCCGCGATTTGAACAAACTAATTTATAAACTATGATTATGTACGAATTGACAATCCAAATGGTTAGCCGATCAATTAGGAACAATCTATGATTTGACAGTCGAATAAACTACGATCTAAGATTTTAATCAACCAATACTAAATTCGCGATTTGAATAAATTAAGAAATTAAACAAGGAAAGGAAAAGGAACAGTCCAAGAATACATACTTTAATAACAAATGTGAAATACGTAAAGTATATATATATATATTCCCTACCCTAAATAAATAGCAATAAAATACATAAAATATACAATTAACTTGCGTAATTGGAAGAAGATACAATACCACACATTATTAAAATTAATGCCATGAATAAACTACATCGTGGGGAACATATTTAAATATTTATATGTGAAAAGAATAAAAAAACGAATAAAATACACAATACTACATTATCGAAACTAGTTGACATGTTAGTAAATTATATATGAATATTATATTGTAAAATATATATATATGTGTGTGTTTTATATTATTAACAATCAATAATCCAGAAAATATAAAAATATACAATACGGGAAACTACAGTATTAAGATAAACTAGGATTTAAAATCGAAACACTTTATACAAGTCACATTGCGAAACACATACATACATACATATATATATATTTATATATAATAAATTTAGAAGAAATAAAATTATTAAAACCAATTTAAAGAATATCACATGAAAATTATATTGTTAAACATCATTGAACAATTAATAATTTAGAAAAGAATAAAAACAATTAAAATATACAATTTTACATTA
>NW_025219986.1:1705789-1708422 GCF_014825855.1 Bombus pyrosoma | reverse complement strand
ATATATGTCATAACGCATTACCATATTTCATTATACGTTATAACGTAATGCTATATAACGTTAAACGTTATAATCTGCTACCATATAACGTTACACGTTATACCGTAATGCTACATAACGTTATACGTTATATCTTAATACTACATAACGATATATGTCAAAACAAATTACCATATTACGTTATACGTTATAACGCAATGCTATATAACGTTATACGTTATATCGTAATGCTACATATCGATACACGATATATTTTTATACTACATAACGATATATGTCAAAACAAATTACCATATATCGTTATGCGTTATAACGAAATACTGCATAACGTTATACGTTATATCGTATTACCATATATCGCTATACGTTATAACGTAACACTACATAACGTTATACGTTATAACGTAATGCTATATATCGTTAAACGTTATATCGTAATGCTACATAACGTTATAAGTTACATCGTAATACTACATAACGTTATACGTTATAACGTACTACCATATATCGTTATACGTTATAACGTAACACTACATAACGTTATACGTTATAACGTAATGCTATATAACGTTATACGTTATATCGTAATGCTACATCACGATACACGTTATATCTTAATACTACATAACGATATATGTCAAAACAAATTACCATATTTCGTTATACGTTATAACGTAATGCTACATAACGTTATACGTTATACCGTAATACTACATAACGTTATACGTCATGACGTATTACCATATTTCGTTATACGTTATAACGAAATGCTATATAACGTTTTACGTTATATCTTAATACTACATAACGATATATGTCAAAACAAATTACCATATTACGTTATACGTTATAATGCAATACTGCATAACGTTGTACGTTATAACGCATTACCATATATCGTTATACGTTATAACGTAACACTAAATAACGTTAAACGTTATATCGTCATGCTACATATCGATACACGTTATATCTTAATACTACATAACGATATATGTCATAACGTGTTACCATATAACAATATACGTTATAACGCAATACTGCATAACGTTATACGTTATAACGTAATGCTATATAACGTTATACGTTATATCGTAATGATACATAACGTTACACGTTATACCTTAATACTACATAGCGATATATGTCATAACGTATTACCATATTTCGTTATACGTTATAACGTATTACCATATATCGTTATACTTTATAACGTAACACTAAATAACGTTATACGTTATGACGTAATGCTACATAACGTTACACGTTAAACCGTAATACTACATACCGTTATACGTTACATCGTAATACTACATAACGTCATACGTTATAACGAATTACCATATATCGTTATACGTTATAACGTAACACTACATAACGTTATACGTTATAACGTAATGCTATATAACGCTATACGTTATATCGTAATGCTATATAATGTTAAACGTTATATCGTCATGCTACATATCGATACACGTTATATCTTAATACTACATAACGATAAATGTCAAAACAAATTACCATATAACGTTATACGTTATAACGCAATACTGCATAACGTTATACGTTATAACGTATTACCATATAACGTTATACGTTATAACGTAATACGATATAATGTTAAACGTTATATCGTCATGCTACATATCGATACACGTTATATCTTAATACTACATAACGATATATGTCATAACGTGTTACCATATTACGTTATATGTTATAACGCAATACTGCATAACGTTATCCGTTATAACGTATTACCATATATCGTTATACGTTATAACGTAACAATAAATAACGTTATACGTTATAACGTAAAGCTACATAACGTTATGCTTTATACCCTAATGCTACATTACGTTATACGATACATCGCATTACTACATAACGTAATACGTTATATCGTAATGCTACATAACGTTATACTATATACCGTAATGCTACATAACGTTATACGTTACATCGTAATACTACATAACGTTATATGTTATACCGTAATACTACATAACGTTATACGTCATAACGTATTACCATATAACATTATACGTTATAACGTAACACTACATAACGTTATACGTTATAACGTAATGCTACATAACGTTAGACGTTATAACGTAATGCTATATAACGTTATACGTTATATCGTAATGCTATATAATGTTAAACGTTATATCGTCATGCTACATATCGATTCACGTTATATCTTAATACTACATAACGATAAATGTCAAAACAAATTACCATATAACGTTATACGTTATAACGCAATACTGCATAACGTTATACGTTATAACGTATTACCATATAACGTTATACGTTATAACGTAATACGATATAATGTTAAACGCTATATCGTCATGCTACATATCGATACACGTTATATCTTAATACTACATAACGATATATGTCATAACGTGTTACCATATTACGTTATATGTTATAACGCAATACTGCATAACGTTATCCGTTATAACGTATTACCATATATCGTTATACGTTATAACGTAACAATAAATAACGTTATACGTTATAACGTAATGCTACATAACGTTATGCTTTATACCCTAATGCTACAGAACGTTATACGATACATCGCAATACTACATAACGTTATACGTTATATCGTAATGCTA
>NW_025219986.1:1702687-1705289 GCF_014825855.1 Bombus pyrosoma | reverse complement strand
ATAAACTGAAAATACTTCTAGAATTACAGAATTCTCTAGGCATGCAATTAGACTGGCAAACATGTGTGAAGACAATGAAGCTGAAAGTTGACGTCTTATGGTGGGTCCGTGGGTCTATTGAGAATCGGGAAGACTGTAGGTTGGCTGTTGGCTGCCAGGTAGCGAGGGCTGGCGTGCAGATGTCCCGCGCGACGTAACAGTGTCCATTAACGTTACTCCTCTGTAGCTCTTCGCTACTCTCTTGTCGCCCTTCTTGTATATCGGACATATTACCCCTTTTTTCCAATCTTCCGGTATCCCTTCTTCATTCCAGATTTTCCTTACTAACTCCCATAACGCCTCCCCCACTTCCATCGGTGCATACTTCCATACCTCATTTTCTAGCCCGTCCTCCCCCGTTGCCTCCTTCTCTTTTAGTTTTCTTATTTGGTATATCACCTCTTCCTTCTCTATATTATCTTCCCTCTCCTTTCTTATTTCCTCCTCCTCTCCCTGCTCCCGTGTTTTCCTGTCCTCTTTGTGCTCTTTTCCCTCTAGTATCTCCATAAAGTGATTCCTCCACTCTTCGCTTATTTCCTCATCTATGTCCTCTCTTCTTCTTCTGTACTTGTTTATGTACTTCCATACCTCTCGCTCTGTTCTAATTTTCCTGATCTTCTCCATTTCCTCTTCTTCGTGTCTTTCCTTTCTTTCTTTGCACCATAGTTTGAATGCCTTCTTCTCCTCCATTAGTTCTTTTCTGCTGCATCTTCCTCTCCTGAACTTTGCCATCTTCCTTCTCACCTCTCTTTTCCTCTCTTTCCACTCCTTGTCATACCACACTTTCTCTCCCATGCCCCATTTTCTTATCTTTACTCTCTTCTTTGGTATTGCTTTGTTTACCTTGTTTTTGATTTCTGTCCACAGCTCCTCTACTGTTCTCCCCTCGTAGGTCCAATCTTTGCATTCCTCCAGGTATTTTTCCCTGCTTTCCCATGTCCACTCCCTTCTCTCCTTCTCTTCTTCTTCCCTTTCTTCGGTTTTTTGTAGTTCTGGCCCTCCTATTTCTACTTCTAGTGGCATATGGTCCGACTCTGTTCTTTTTCCTACCTTCATGTTAGTTATTTCTTTTGTCGCCTCCTGGTTTCCGATCACATAATCTATCACCGAGTTTCCTCTCTCCCCAATATAGGTCCACTCCTCTCCTTCTTCATCCCTGCCGTTTATTATCGTCCAGCCTCTCTCTTTCAGGTATCTAAGCAGTATTCTTCCTTCCACGTTTATTTTCTTGTCTTCTGATCGCCTGCTTCTTTCCTTCCCTAGGTCCTCGTTTACCTGCCCTCCCTCTTCTCCCGTTCTCGCGTTCCAGTCTCCGCCGATGATCATCACTTCCTCTTCTCTTCCGTCTACTCTTTCCTCTATCTCTTTCCATGTTCCTTTTGTGTCTTGATTATAGAGCGCTATTATCCTGAATGTCTTGTCCTTATATGCTATTTTCCTTTCCACCATATTGTCACTTATTTCTTTGTATTCCAGTTCTTTCAGTCCCTTTCTTAAACCCGTTATTATACCCCCTTTTGCTCTTCCTTTCTTCCTTATTCTCCTTGCCGTCCTGCATTTCCATTCAAATTCCTTGGGCAGTCTGTATTTCACTTTTTCCTAATTGCTTTCCTCTATCCATGTTTCTGTGAGTCCGACTACGTCAAATGTCTTTAAGTACTCCCACACCTCCTTGTCTTTGCCTATTAATCCTGCTACATTTCAAAAGCACATTTTCATTCTCCCCGCATTCCCCCTTTTTCCCCTTGTTTCACTTTTCTTCCCCTCTCCTTCTTTCCTTCATCAGTCTCCCTTCCTTTTCAATCCATCTGTACCATCTGTCTCCCACCTTTTGTTTCATGTAGCCTGTCCTTACGTTTTCGCCCTTTTCCCTTCTTGTTCTTGCCTCCCTTCTTATCTGCTGCTTATTTCCCTCTCTTTCCTCATGTGGTCGTCGTCTATATATACTCCTTTTACCACTCTGCTTTTTCCTTTCATTATTCTTATCTTCTTCTCTCTTGACTTCATCGTCGCTACCATTATCGTCGTCCTTTCTCCCACTCTTATCGTGTGTGCCTTTTCCACCTCTGTCTCTATTCCCATTTTATCCCTTACGAACTCCTTTACGGCTTCTTCTTTGTTTTCTTCCTTCCATTCCACCCCCTTAATCACTATGTTATTTCTCCTTTTCTCCCTCTCTTCCCTCTCCCGCTCCTCCTCGATTCTTCTGATCCTGTTTACTAATTCCTTCCTTTCTCTTTCCCACTGTTCTTTTTCTCTGTCTCTCTCTTCTCCCTCTCTCTTCTTTCCCTTTCCTCATTCATTTTCCTCTCTCTTCTTTCTCTTTCCTCTTTCATTTCCCTTTCTCTTCTTTCTCTTTCCTCTTTTATTTCCCTTTTTATCTCCTCTTTCATTGCCCTCATTAACTCCTCCAGCTGTTCTTCAAACATTCCTTTTATTTCTTTTACCCTAGCTTCTACTCCTCTTTCCATATTCTCCACTCTTTCTGTCATTCCCTCCCTTCCTTCCCCCTGGTTGTTTTCTCTTTTTCCGTCCAACTGTACCTTTCTAATATGTTCTTGGA
>NW_025219986.1:1700826-1702187 GCF_014825855.1 Bombus pyrosoma | reverse complement strand
GTTATAACGTATAACGTTATATAGTATTACTTCATAACGTATAACGTTATATAGCATTACGTTATAACGTATAACGTATACCGATATGTAGCATCACGATATAATGTATAACGTTATATAGCATTATGTTATAACGTATAACGTTATATAGTATTACTTCATAACGTATAACGTTATGTAGCATTATGATATAACGTATGACGTTATATAGCCTTACGATATAACGTATAACGTTATGTAATAGTACGTAATAACGTGTAACGTTATGTAGTATTACGGTATAAGGTATAACGTTATGTAGCATTACGATATAACGTATAACGTTATATAGCTATACGTTATAACATATAACGTTATATAGCATTACGTTATAACGTATAACGTTATATAGTATTACGTTATAACGTATAACGATATGTAGCATCACGATATAACGTATAACGTTATATAGACTTACGATATAACGTATAACGTTATATAGTATTACTTCATAACGTATAACGTTATGTAGCATTATGATATAACGTATAACGTTCTATAGTATTACGTTATAACGTATAACGTTATGTAATATTACGGTATGACGTATAACGCTATGTAGCATTACGATATAACGTATAACGTTATATAGCTTTACGTTATAACGTATAACGTTATATAGTATTACGTTGTAACGTATAACGCTATGTAGCATTACGGTATAAGGTATAACGTTGTATAGCATCACGTTATAACGTATAACGCTATGTAGCATTTCGATATAATGTATAACGTTACATAGCTTTACGTTATAACGTATAACGTTATATAGTATTACGTTATAACGTATAACGCTATGTAGTATCACGGTATAACGTATAACGTTGTATAGCATTACGTTATAACGTATAACGCTATGTAGCATTACGATATAACGTATAACGTTATATAGTATTACTTCATAACGTATAACGTTATGGAGCATTATGATATAACGTATAACGTTATACAGCCTTACGATGTAACGTATAACGTTATGTAGTATTACGTAATAATGTGTAACGTTATGTGGTATTACGGCATAACGTATAACGCTATGTAGCATTACGATATAACGTATAACGTTATATAGCTATACGTTATAACGTATAACGTTATATAGCACTACTTAATAACGTATAATGTTATATAGTATTACGTTATAACGTATAACGATATGTAGCATCACGATATAACGTATAACGTTATATAGCATTGCGTTATAACGTATAACGTTATGTAGCATTACGATATAACATATAACGTTATATAGCCTTACGATATAACGTATAACGTTATGTAATATTACGTAATAACGTGTAACGTTTTGTAGTATTACGGTA
>NW_025219986.1:1697680-1700326 GCF_014825855.1 Bombus pyrosoma | reverse complement strand
TTTTGTATCGTATTTTGTAATATTATTTATTGTTCTTGTTTGGTGTCCAATTTTAGCTAATTCATCACTTAGCTTTTTCGTGCTGATTTTTGGATGCAGTCCTCTTATGACTATCTTGTAGCTTCTTTCCGTTTTTAGCTGATAAGTGTGGTATATAGCATTTTTTTCTTTTAATGCTTTTATTACATTCCTGTAAACCGCAGGGGTGTTTGTTTGAATTTTTACTTGATCAAGATTTGTTTGTTTTATTGTATAATTGTCATTATCGACTATATTATTTAATAATTCAATAAGTGGGTCTATTATTTGTGCCTCAACAAATGTTGGTGGCGGTTTTGTAATATAACTTGAGTGAGTTGTATCTTTATCTGTCGGATCAGCGTCTGTTTCTTCTGTTAATGAGCTGAACGAATTTCTTAATGGTAATTCTTGCAGCCATCGCTGCTTTTCTGTATCTGGTCTTCCTGCGGCACTTGTGCTTGGAGTTATTTTACGCTTTTTGTTGTTCTTGGTATCATCCAGTTTTCATCCTGATAATATTTTTCATTATCTTGACTGTACTCCTCCTGTCTTCGCTGCTCCTTCATTTCTTCTATGTCCATACTTTGATTAATGTTAACTTGTTGTTGTTGCTTTAGGGCTGGTAAATCTACCGATCTACTTATATAATATCTTTCACCTTTTGGTGCAATTTTAATTGCTGGTATACGTTGCTGCATTGTTAGGCTCCTCTTCACTATCACTAATCGCTAATTTTACTTAGCACTAAGGAAATTCACAGATCACTATCCCGGAGCACACGTCTGTTTACTTCGGTTGCCCGGGCAGAACTGATACGTCATAACGTGTTACCATATAACGTTATACGTTATAACGTAATTCCATATAACGCTATACGTTATATCGTAATACTACATAACGTTATGCGTCATAACGTATTACCATATAACGTTATACGTTTTACCGTAATGCTACATAACGTTATACGTTGCATCGTAATACTACACAACGTTATACGTTATAACGTATTACCATATATCGTTATACGTTAAAACGTAACACTACATAACGTTATACGTTCTAACGTAATGCTACATAACGTTACACGTTATACCTGAATACTACATAACGATATATGTCATAACGTATAACCATATAACGTTATACGTTATAACGTAACACTACATAACGTTATACGTTATAACGTAATGCCAGATAACGTTATACGTTATACCGTAATACTACATAACGTTATGCGTCATAACGTATAACCATATAACGTTATACGTTATAACGTTATGCTATTTAACGTTATACGTTATATCGTAATGCTACATAACGTTATACTCTATACCGTAATGCTACATAGCGTTATACGTTACATCGTAATACTACATAACGTTATACCTTATAACGTATTACCATATATCGATATACGTTATAACGTAACACTACATAACGTTATACGTTATAACGTAATGCTACATAACGTTATACGTTATACCTTAATACTACATAACGTTATACGTCATAACGTATTACCATATAACGTTATACGTTATAAGGTAATGCTCTATAACGTTATGCGTTATATCGTAATGCTACATAACGTTATACGTTTTACCGCAATGCTATTTAACGTTATACGTTATATCGTAATGCTACATAACGTCATACGTTATAACGTAATGCTACATAACGTTATATGTTATACCGTAATACTACATAACGCTATGCGTCATAACGTACTACCATATAACGATATACGTTACAACGGAGTACTGCATAACGTTATACGTTATTACGTAATGCTATATAACGTTATACGTTACATCGTAATACTACATAACGTTATACGTTATAACGTATTACCATATATCGTTGTACGTTATAACGTAATGCTACATAACGTTATATGTTATACCGTAATACTACATAACATTATGCGTCATAACGTACTACCATATAACGATATACGTTACAACGGAATACTGCATAACGTTATACGTTATTACGTAATGCTATATAACGTTATACGTTATATCGCAATGCTACATAACGTTATACGTTATACCGTAATACTACATAACGTTATGCGTCTTAACGTATTACCATAAAACGTTATACGTTATAACGTAATGCTATATAACGCTATAAGTTATATCGTAATGCCACATATCGATACACGTTATATCTTAATAGTACATAACGATATATGTCAAAACGTATTACCATATAACGATATACGTTATAACGCAATACTGCATAACGTTATACGTTATAACGTAATGCTATATAACGTTATACGTTATATCGCAATGCTACATAACGTTACACGTTGTACCTTAATACTACATAACGATATATGTCATAACGTATTACCATATGTCGTTATACGTTATAACGTAACACTACATGACGTTATACGTTATAACGTTATGCTATTTAACGTTATACGTTATATCGTAATGCTACATAACGTTATACTCTATACCGTAATGCTACATAGCGTTATACGTTACATCGTAATACTACATAACGTTATACCTTATAACGTATTACCATATATCGATATGCGTTATAACGTAACACTACATAACGTTATACGTTATAACGTAATGCTACATAACGGTATACGTTATACCT
>NW_025219986.1:1695753-1697180 GCF_014825855.1 Bombus pyrosoma | reverse complement strand
ACGTCTAACGTTACGTAGTATTACGTTATAACGTATAACGTTACATACTATTACGTTTATAACGAATAACGTTATATGGAATGACGTTATAACGTATGACGTTATGAAGTTTTACGTTATAACATATAACGTTATGTAGCATTACGTTATAACGTACAACGTTATATAATATTACGTTATAAGGTATAACGTTATGTAGCATTACTTTATAACGTTTAACGTTATATGGAATGATGTTATAATGTATAACGTTATATAGTATTACGTTATAACGTATGACGTTATGTAGTATTACGTTATATCGTATATCGCTATGTAGTATTATGATATAACGTATAACGTTATATAGTATTACGTTATAACGTATAAGGTGATGTAGTATTACGTTATAACGTATAACGTTATCTGGCATTACGCTATAACGTATAACGTTATATACTGTTTCGATATAGCGTATAACGTTATATACTATTACGCCATAACGTCTAACGTTACGTAGTATTACGTTATAACGTATAACGTTACATACTATTACGTTTATAACGAATAACGTTATATGGAATGACGTTATAACGTATGACGTTATGAAGTTTTACGTTATAACATATAACGTTATATAGTATTACGTTGTAACGTATAACGTTATGTAGAATTACGATATAACATATAACGTTATGTAGCGTTACGTTATAACGTATAACGTTATATGGAATTACGGTATAACGTACAACGTTATATAGTATTATCTTATAACGTATAACGTTATATACTGTTACGATATAACGTATAACGTTATATACTGTGACGATATATCGTATAACGTTAAGTAGTATTACGTTAAAACGTATAACGTTATGTAGCATTACGTTATAACGTATAACGTTATGTAGCATTACGTTATAACGTATAACGTTATGTAGTATTACGTTTTAACGTATAACGTTATGTAGCATTACTTTATAACGTTTAACGTTATATGGAATGATGTTATAATGTATAACGTTATATAGTATTACGTTATAACGTATAACGTTATGTAGTATTACGTTATAACGTATAACGCTGTGTAGTATTACGATATAACGTATAACGTTATGTAGAATTACGATATAACATATAACGTTATGAAGCGTTACGTTATAACGTATAACGTTATATGGAATTACGATATAACGTACAACGCTATATAGTATTACGTTATAAGGTATAACGTTATGTAGCATTACTCTATAACGTTTAACGTTATATGGAATGATGTTATAATGTATAACGCTATATAGTATTACGTTATAACGTATGACGTTATGTAGTATTACGTTATATCGTATATCGCTATGTAGTATTACGATATAACGTATAACGTTATATAGTATTACGTTATAACGTATAAGGTGATGTAGTATTACGTTATAACGTAAAGCGTTATG
>NW_025219986.1:1694248-1695253 GCF_014825855.1 Bombus pyrosoma | reverse complement strand
ATAACGTATAACGTTATATACTATTAGCTTACAACGTATACCGCTATGTACTATTACGTTATAACGTATAACGTTATATAGCATTACGTTATAACGTATAACGGTATGTGGTATTACGATATAACGTATTACGTTATGTAGTATTACGTTATAACGTATAACGTTATATACTATTAGCTTACAACGTATAACGTTATGTGCTATTACATTATAACGTATAACGTTATATAGCATTACACTATAACGTATAACGGTATGTGGTATTACGATATAACTTATTACGTTATATAGTATTACATTATAATTTATAACGTTATATACTATTAGCTTATAACGTATAACGTTATAGGGTATTACGTTATAACGAATATCGTTATATAGCATTACGTTATAACGTATAACGTTATGTGGTATTACGATATAACATATTACGTTAAGTAGTATTACATTATATCTTATAACGTTATATACTATTAGCTTATAACGTATAACGTTATATAGTATCACGTTATAACGTATAACGTTATATAGCGTTACATTATAACGTATAACGGTATGCGGTATTACGATATAACGTATTACGTTATAACGTATAACGTTATATACTATTAGCTTACAACGTATAACGTTTTGTACTATTACTTTATAACGTATAACGTTATATAGCATTACACTATAACGTATAACGGTATGTGGTATTACGATATAACTTATTACGTTATGTAGTATTACATTATAATTTGTAACGTTATATACTATTAGCTTATAACGCATAACGTTATGTAGTAGTACGTTATAGCGCATAACGTTATATAGCATTACGTTATAACGTATAACGTTATGTAGTATTACGATATAACGTATAACGGTATGTGGTATTACGATATAACGTATTACGTTATGTAGTATGACATTGTAACGTATAACGTTATATACTATTAGCTTATGACGTATAACATACATAACTATTATATAGTACTACGTTATAACGTATAACGTTATATA
>NW_025219986.1:1692588-1693748 GCF_014825855.1 Bombus pyrosoma | reverse complement strand
CATAACGTTATACGATGTAACGTAATATCACATAACGTTATACGTTATATCGTATTACTATATAACGATATACGTTATAACCTTATTCTATATGATGTCATACGTTACAACGTAATACTACTGAACGTTATACGTTATAGCGTATTACTATATAACGATATACGTTATAACCTAATACTATATAACGTAATACTGCATAACGATATACGTCATAACGTACTACCATATAACGATATACGTTATAAAGTATTACCATATAACGATATGCGTTATAACGAAATACTACATAACGGTATACGCTATAACGTAATACTACATAACGTTATACATGATAACGTATTACTATATAACGTAATACGTTATTAAATGACACTATATCACGTTATATGTTATATCGTAATGCTACATAACGTTATACGTTATAACGTGATGCTACATAACGTTATACGTTATAACGTAATACTACTGAACGTTATACGCTATAACGTATTACTATATAACGATATACGTTATAACGTAATACTACATAACGCTATACGTTATAACGTAATACTATATAACGTAATACTACATAACGATATACGTTCTATCGTACTACCATATTACGATATACGTTATAACGTAATACCATATACCGATATACGTTATAACGAACTACTACATAACGATATACGTTATAACGTAATACTATATAACGTTATACATGATAACGTATTACTATATAACGATATACGTTATAAAATGATACTAAATCACGTTATATGTTATAACGTAATGCTACATAAC
The DNA here is from genome assembly GCF_014825855.1 of Bombus pyrosoma. Classification (NCBI taxonomy): domain Eukaryota; kingdom Metazoa; phylum Arthropoda; class Insecta; order Hymenoptera; family Apidae; genus Bombus; species Bombus pyrosoma. Next base: position 1,692,962 of record NW_025219986.1, on the reverse strand, counting down.
GTTATACGTTGTAACGTAATACTACTGAACGTTATACGTTATAACGTATTACCATATAACGATATACGTTATAACGTAAAACTGTATAACGTTAAACGCTGCAACGTAATAATGTATCACGTTATACGATATAACGTATTACCATATAACGTTATACCTTATAACGAAATACTACAAAAGGTTATACGCTATACTGTACAGCCATATAACGTTATACGTTATAACGTAATACTATATAACGTAATACTACATAACGTTATACGATGTAACGTAATCACACATAACGTTATACGTTATATCGTATTACTATATAACGATATAAGAGATCACCTAATTCTATATGACGTTATACGTTACAACGTAATACTACTGAA
>NW_025219986.1:1690969-1692088 GCF_014825855.1 Bombus pyrosoma | reverse complement strand
AACGTATATCGTTATATGGTAGTACGTTATATCGTATATCGTTATATAGTATTACGTTATATGGTATTACGTTATAACGTATACCGTTATGTAGTATTTCGGTATAACGCAGATGGTTATATGGTATTACGTTATAACGTATATCGTTATATGGTAATAATTTATAACGTATAACATGATATATTATTACGTTGTAACGATTAACGTTATATAGTATTACGTTATAACGTATAGCGTTATGTAGTATTTCGCTATAACGTATATCGTTATATGGTGATACGTTATAACGTATATCGTTATATGCTAATACGTTATAACGTATAACGTTCAGTAGTATTACGTTATAACGTACAACGTTATGTAGCACCACGTTATAACGTATAAGGTGATATAGCATTAATTTATAACCTATATCGTTATATAGTTATACGTTATCATGTATAACGTTATGTAGTATTACGTTATAACGTATATCGTTACATGGTAATACGTTATAAGGTATAACGTTCAGTAGTATTATGTTATGACCTATAATGTTATGTAATATTACGGTACATCGTATAACATTATGTAGTATTTCGTTATAACGTACATCGTTATATGGTAATACGTTATAACGTATAACGTTATGTTGTATTACGTCATAACGTATATCGTTATATGGTAACAAGTTATAACGTATGTCGTTATATGACAATACATTATAACGTATAACGTTATGTAGTATTACGTTGCATCGTATAACGTTATAGCGTATAACGTAATGTAGTATTACGTTATAAAGTAAACCATTATGTAGTATTACGTTATAACGTATATCGTTATATGGTAATACGTTATAACGTATAACGTGATACATTATTACCTTTTAACGTTTAACGTTATATAGTATTACGTTATAACGTACATCGTTATATGGAAATACGTTATAACGTATATCGTTATATGGTAGTACGTTATAACGTATATCGTTATGTAGTATTACGTTATATAGTATTACGTTATAACGTATAACGTTATATGGCTATACAGTATAACGTCTAACGTTATGTAGTATTACGTTATAAGGTATAACGTTATATGGTAATACGTTATAACGTATAGCGTTATGTAGTATTT
>NW_025219986.1:1687845-1690469 GCF_014825855.1 Bombus pyrosoma | reverse complement strand
AGTATTATGATATAACGTATAACGTTAGGTGGTATTACGATATAACATATAACGCTGTATGGTACTACGTTATGACGTAAAACGGTGTTTAGTACTATGATATGACGTATAACGTTATATGGTATTACGTTATAGCGTATAACGTTATATAGTATTACGTTATGACGTATAACGCTATATAGTAATACGATGTAACATATAACGTTATATAGTATTACGTTGTAACGTATAACGTTACATAGTATTACGTTGTAACGGATAACGATATATACTATTACGCTGTGACGTATAACGATATATAGTACTACGGAATGACATATAACGTAGTGTGGTATTATGATATAACGTATAACGTTATATGGTATTAGGATATAACGTTTAACGTTACATAGTACTGCGTTCTGACGAATAACGTTGCGTAGTATTTTGATATAGCGTATAACGTTATATGGTATTACGATATAACGTATAATGTTATGTGGTATTACGTTATAGCGCATAACGTATTATGGTAACAGGATATAACATATAACGATTTATAGTACTACGTTGTGACGTATATCATTGTGTTGTATTATGATATAACATATAACGTTATATGGCATTAGGATATAATGATTAACGTTATATAGTACTGCGTTCAGACGAATAACCTTGTGTAGTATTTTGATATAACGTATAACGTTATATTGTATTACGATATAGCCTATAACGTTATACGGTATTACGATATAACATATGACGATATATAGTAATACGACATCACTTATAAAGTTATATAGTACTACGTTATGACGTATAACGTTACACGGTATTACGTTATAGCATATAATGATATATGGCATTACAATATAACCTATAGCGATCCATAATACTACGATATGACGTATAACGTTGTGTAGTATGATGATATAATGTATAACGTTATATGGTATTAGGATATAACGTTTAACGTTATAGAGTACTGCGTTATGCCGTATGACGTTGTGTAGTATTATGATATAACGGTTAATGTTATATGGTATTACGATATAGCATATAACGTGGTATAGTACTACGTTATGACGTAAAACGTTGTTTAGTACTATGATATGACGTATAACGTGATATGGTATTACGTTATAGCGTATAACGTTATATTGTATTACGTTATAGCATATAACGTTATATAGTACTACGTTATGACGTATAACGTTATATAGTACTACGTTATGACGTATAACGCTATATAGTAATACGATGTAACGTATGACGTTATATAGTATTATGTTGTAACGTATAACGGTATATAGAACTACGTTATGACGTATATCGTTGCGTAGTATTATGATATAACGTATAACGTTATGTGGTATTACGATATAACATATAACGTTTTATAGTACTGCGTTATGACGAATAACGTTATATAATATTACGTTGTAACGTATAGCTATATGTCGTACTACGTTGTAACGTATATCGTTATATAGTAATACGTTATGACGTATAACGTTGTGTAGTACTATGATATGACGTATAACGTTATATGGTACTTCGTCATAGAGTATAACGTTATATGTTATTACAATACAACACATACCGTTTTATAGTACTACGTTATGACGTATATCATTGTGTAGTATTATGATATAACGTATAACGTTATGTGGTATTACGATATAACATATAACGTTGTATAGTACTACGTTATGACGTATAACGTTATATAGTACTACTTCGTGACGTATAACGTTATATAGTATTACGTTGTAACGTATAACGTTACATATTATTACGTTGTAACGGATAACGATATATATTATTACGCTGTAACGTATAACGATATATAGTACTACGTTATGACACATAACGTTGTGTGGTATTATGATATAACGTATAACGTTATATGGTATTTGGATATAATGTTTAACGTTATATAGTACTGCGTTATGACGAATAACGTTGTGTAGTATTTCGATATAGTGTATAACGTTATATGGTATTAGGATATAATGTTTAACGTTTTATAGTACTTCGTTATGACGTATATCATTGTGTAGTATTACGATATAACGTTTAGCGTTATATGGTATTACGTTATAGCGTATAATGTTATATGGTATTACGATGTAACATATAACGTTATATAGTACTACCTCGTGACGTATAACGTTATATAGTATTACGTTGTAACGTATAACGTTACATAGTATTACGTTGTAACGGATAACGATATATATTATTACGCTGTAACGTATAAGGATATATAGTACTACGTTATGACATATAACGTTGTGTGGTGTTATGATATAACGTATAACGTTATATGGTATTGGGATATAACATATAAAGTTTTATAGTACTACGTTACGACGTATATCATTGTGTTGTATTATGATATAACAGTTAACGTTATATGGTATTACGATATAACATATAACGCTTTATAGTCCTACGTTATGACGTATATCATTGTGTAGTATTATGATATAACGGTTAACGTTATATGTTATTACGATATAACATATAACGTTGTATAGTACTACGTTATGACGTAAAACGTTGTGTAGTATTTTGATATAACGTATAACGTTATATCGTATTACGATACGACATATAACGATGTATGCTACTACGTTTTG
>NW_025219986.1:1685642-1687345 GCF_014825855.1 Bombus pyrosoma | reverse complement strand
ATAACGTTATATCTTATATCGTAATACAACATATCGTTATACGTTATATCGCATTACCATATATCGTTATACGTTATAACGTAACACTACATATCGATATACGTTATATCGTAATACTATATAACGTTATACGTTGTAACGTAGTACTACATAACGTTATACGTTATATCGTTATGCTACGTAACGTTATACGGTATATAGAAATATAACATATCCACATACGTTATATCGTAATACCATATAACGTTATACGTCATATCGTAATACTATATAACGTTATACGCTATAACGTAATACTACATAACGTTATACGTTATATCGTAATGCTACATAACGTTATACGTTATATCGTAATGCTACGTAAAGTTATACGGTATATCGAAATACAACATATCCATATACGTTATATCGTAATACCATATAACGTTATACGTTATATCGTAATACTGTATAACGCTATACGTTATATCGTAATACCATATATCGTTATACGTTATATCGTAATACTTCACATCGTTATACGTTATATCGTAATACCATATAACGTTATTCGTTATAACGTAACACTACATATCGTTATACGTTATAACGTAACACTACATAACGTTATATCTTATATCGTAATACAACATATCGTTATACGTTATATCGCATTACCATATATCGTTATACGTTATAACGTAACACTACATATCGCTATACGTTATATCGTAATACTATATAACGTTATACGTTGTAACGTAGTACTACATAACGTTATACGTTATATCGTTATGCTACGTAACGTTATACGGTATATCGAAATATAACATATCCACATACGTTATATCGTAATACCATATAACGTTATACGGCATATAGTAATACTATATAACGTTATACGTTGTAACGAATTACTACATATCGTTATACGTTATATCGTAATGCTACATAACGTTATACGTTATATCGTAATGCTACGTAAAGTTATACGGTATATCGAAATACAACATATCCATATACGTTATATCGTAATGCTATATAACGTTATACGCTAGAACGTAATATTACATAACGTTATACCTTATATTGCAATACAACATATCGTTATCCGTTATATCGTAGTACCATATATCGTTATGCGTCATAACGTCACACTACATAACGTTATACGTTATATTGTAATACCATATAACGTTATACGTTATATCGTAATACAACATAACCATATACGTTATAGCGTAATACAACATGTCGTTATACGTTATATCGTAATACTACATATCGTTATACGTTATATTGTATTACCATATAACGTTATACGTTATGTCGTAATAGTACATGACGTTATACATTATATCGTAATGCTACATATCGTTATTCGTTATATCGCAATACTACATATCGTTATACGTTATATCGTAATACCATATAACGTTATACGTCATATCGTAATACTATATAACGTTATACGCTATAACGTAATACTACATAACGTTATACGTTATATCGTAATGCTACATAACGTTATACGTTATATCGTAATACAATATAACGTTATACGTTATATCGTAATGCTACATAACGTTATACGTTATATCGGAATACTACATAACGTTATACGCTATAACGTAATGCTACATAATGTTTTACGTAATATCGTAATGCTACATAACGTTATACGTTATATCGTAATGTTACATATCGTTATACGTTATAACGTA
>NW_025219986.1:1681946-1685142 GCF_014825855.1 Bombus pyrosoma | reverse complement strand
TATAACGTAATACTATATAACGTTATACGTTATATCATAATGCTACATAACATTATACGTTATATCGTAATACTACATATCGTTATACGTTATATCGTAACAGTACATATCGTTTTCGTTATATCGTAATGCTACATAACGTTATACGTTATAACGTAGTACTACATAACGTTATACGCTATAACGTAATGCTACATAAAGTTAAACCTTATATCGTAACACTACATAACGTTATACGTTATAACGTAGTACTACATAACGTTACACGCTATAATGTAATGCTACATAACGTTAAACGTTATATCGTAACACTACATATCGTTATGCGTAGTATCGTAATACCATACAACGTTATACGTCATATCGTAATGCTACATTTCGTTATACGTTATAACGTAACACTACACAACGTTATACGTTTGAACGTAGTACTACATAACGTTATACGTTATATCGTAATGCTACATATCGTTATTCGTTATGTCGTAGTACAACATAACGTTATCCGTTATGTCGTTATACTATATAACGTTATTCCCTACAACGTAACACTACATAACGTCATACATTATAACGTAATACTATATAACATTATACGTTATATCGTAATACTACATATCGTTATAGGTTATATCGCACCAGTACATATCGTTGTCGTTATATCGTAATGCTACATAACGTTATACGTTATATCGTAAAACTACATAACGTTAAACGTTACAACGTAATACTATATAACGTCATACGTTATATCGTAATGCTACATAACATTATACGTTATATCGTAATACTACATATCGTTATACGTTATATTGTAACAGTACATATCGTTTTCGTTATATCGTAATGCTACATAACGTTATACGTTATATCGTAAAACTACATAACGTTAAACGTTACAACGTAATACTATATAACGTTATCCGTTATATCGTAATACTATATAACGTTATACGTTATATCGTAACACTACATATCGTTATGCGTAATATTGTAATACCTAATAACGTTATACGTCATATCGTAATGCTACATATCGTTATACGTTATATCGTAATACTACATAACGATATACGTTATATCGTAATACTACATATCTTTATACGTCATAACGTATAACCATAAAACGTTATACGTCATTTCGTGATGCTACATATCGTTATACGTTATATCGTAATGCTACATAACGTTATACGTTATAACGTAACACTACACAACGTTATACGTTTGAGCGTAGTACTACATAACGTTATACGTTATATCGTAATGCTACATATCGTTATTCGTTATTTCGTAATGCTGCATAACGTTATCGGTTATATCGTAACAGTACATATCGTTTTCGTTATATCGTAATACTATATAGCGTTACACGTTATATCGTAACACAACATAACGTTATACGTTATAGCGTATTATTATATATCGTTATATGCTGTATCGTAAAACTACATAACGTTATACGTTATATCGTAATGCTAGATATCCTTATACGTTATATCGTAATACTACGTATCGTTATACGTTATAACGTATTACCATATAACGTTATTCGTTATATCGTAATACCACATATCCTTATACGTTATATCGTAGTACAACATAACGTTATACGTTATAACGTATTATTACATATCGTTATATGCTGTATCGTAAAACTACATAACGTTATACGTTATATCGTAATGCTAGATAACGTTATACTGTATATCGTAATGCTACATTACATTATACGTTATATCGTAATACTAGATATCGTTATACGTTGTATCGTAACAGTACATATCATTTTCGTTATATCGTAACGCTACTTAACGCTATACGTTATAACGTAGTACTTCATAACGCTATACGCTATAACGTAATAGTACATAGCTTTATAAGATATAAGGTAATATTATATAACGATATACGTTATATCGTAATACTATATAACGTTATACGTTATATCGTAATGCTACATATCGTTATACGTTATAACGTATTACCATATAACGTTATCCGTTATATCGTAACACTATATAACGTTATACGTTATAACGTAACACTACATAACGTTATATGTTATCTCGTTTTACTACATATCGTTATACGTTATAACGTAATACTATATAACGTTATACGTTATATCGTAATGCTACATTACATTATACGTTATAACGTAATACTATATAACGTTATACGTTATATTGTAATGCTACATTACATTATACGGTATATCGTAATACTAGATATCGTTATACGTTATATCGTAACAGTATATATTGTTTTCGTTATACGGTAATGCTACATAAGGTTATACGTTATAACGTTGTACTACAGAACGTTATACGCTATAACGTAATGGTACATAGCTTTATACGTTATATGGTAATATTATATAACGGTATACGTTATATCGCAATACTACATAACGTTATACGTAACGTCGTAACACTACATAACGTTATACGTTATAACGTAATACTATATAACGTTATACGTTATATCGTAATGCTACATAACGTTATACGTTATAACGTAGTACTACATAACGTTACACGCTATAACGTAATGCTACATAACGTTAAACGTTATATCGTAACACTACATTTCGTTATGCGTAGTATCGTAATACCATATAACGTTATACGTCATTTCTTAATGCTACATATCGTTATACGTTATATCGTAATGCTACATAACGTTATACGTTATAACGTAACACTACACAACGTTATACGTTTGAACGTAGTACTACATAACGTTATACGTTATATCGTAATGCTACATATCGTTATTCGTTATTTCGTAATGCTGCATAACGTTATCGGTTATATCGTAACAGTACATATCGTTTTCGTTATATCGTAATGCTACATAACGTTATACGTTATAACGTAATACTATATAACGTTATAAGTTATATCGTAATGCTACGTAACGTTATAGGTTATATCGTAATACCATATAACGTTATACGTTATATCGTAATGCTAGATAACCTTATACGTTATGTCGTAGTACAACGTAACGTTATACGTTATAACGTATTATTACATATCGTTATATGCTGTATCGTAAAACTACATAACGTTATACGTTATATCGTAATGCTAGATAACGTTATACGTTATATCGTAATACTACATATCGTTATACGTTATAACGTATTACCATATAATGTTATCCGTTATATCGTAACACTATATAACGT
>NW_025219986.1:1679829-1681446 GCF_014825855.1 Bombus pyrosoma | reverse complement strand
ATATAACGTATACCGTTATATAGTAATACGTTATGACGTATAACGTTGTATAGTATTACGTTATGACGTATAACATTGGGCAGTATTATGATATAACGTATAACGTTATATGCTAATACGATATAGCGTATGACGTTATACGGTATTACGATATAACATATAACGTTATATAGCACTACGTTATGACGTATAACGTTGTGCAGTATTACGTTATGATATGACGTATAACGTTGTATAGTATTACTTTGTAACGTATAACGACATATAGTATTACGTTATAACGAATAACGACATATAGTACTACGGTATGACGTAAAACGATGTGCAGTATTATGATATAACGTATAACGTTACATGGTATGACGTTATAACGCAGAACCTTATACAGTATTACGATATAACGTATAACGTTATATAGTATTACGTTATGACTTATAACGTATTATGTACTACGTTATGACGTATAACGTTCTGTAGTATGATGATATAACGTATAACGTTATTTAGCACTACGTTATGGCGTGTAACGTTGTATAGTATTACGTTGTAACGTATAACGGTATATAGTATTACGTTATAACGTATAACGGCATATAGTACTACGTTATGAAGTAAAACGGTGTGTAGTATAATGATATGACGTATAACGTTATATGCTATTACGATATTGCGTATAACGTTGTACTGTATTACGATATAACATATAACGTTATATAGTACTACATTATGACGTATAACGTTGTATAATATTACTTTGTAACGTATAACGATATATAGTATTACGTTATAACGTATAACGACATATAGTACTACGTTATGACGTAAAACGATGTGCAGTATAATGATATAACGTATAACGTTACATGGTATGACGTTATAACGTATAACCTTATACAGTATTACGATATAACGTATAACGTTATGTAGTAATACGTTATGACTTATAACGTTATATATACTACGTTATGACGTATAACGTTCTGTAGTATGATGATATAAAGTATAACGTTATATGCTATTACGATATAGCGTATAACGTTATACGGTATTACGATATAAAATATAACATTATATAGTACTACGTTATGACGTATAACGTTGTACAGTATTACGTTATGATATGACGTATAACGTTGGATAGTATTACGATATAGCGTATAACGATATAGGGTATTACGATATAACATATAACGTTATCTGTTACTACGATATAGCGTATAACGTTATACGGTATTACGATATAACATATAACGTTATATAGTACTAGGTTATGACATATAACGTTGTATAGTATTACGTTATAGCGTATAACGTTATATGGTATTACGATATAACGTATAACGTTATATAGTACTACGTTATGACGTAATACGTTGTATAGTACTACGTTATGACGTATAAAGTTGTGCAGTAATATTATATGACGTATAACGTTTTATAGTATTATGTTATAGCGTATAACGTTATATGGTATTACGATATAACATATAACGTTATATGTTACTACGATATAGCGTATAACGTTATACGGTATTACGATATAACATATAACGTTATATAGTACTAGGCTATGACGTATAGCGTTGTATAGTATTACGTTATAGCGTATAACGTTAT
>NW_025219986.1:1677490-1679329 GCF_014825855.1 Bombus pyrosoma | reverse complement strand
AACGATATACGTTATATCGTAATACTACATAACGTTATAAGTTATAACATAACAGTACATAATGTTATACGTTACATCGTAATACTACGTAACGTTATACCTTATAACGCAATAGTACATAAAGTTATACGTTTTAACATAATAGTACATAAAGTTATACGTTATAAGCTAATGCTACATAACGTTATACGTTATATGGTAATACTACATAACGTTATACGTTATAACATAATGGTTCATAACGTTATACGTTAAAACCTAATGCTACATAACGTTATACGTCATAACACAATAGTACATAACGTTATACGTTATAACCTAATGCTACATAACGTTATACGTTATATCGCGATACTACATAACGTTATACGTTATAGCACAATAGTACATAACGTTATACGTTATAACCTAATGCTACATAACGTTATACGTTATAACACAATAGTACATAACGTTATACGTTATAACACAATAGTACATAACGTTATACGTTATAACCTAATGCTACATAACGTTATACGTTATAACCTAATGCTACATAACGTAATGCGCTTTATCGTTATTCTACATATCGTTATACGTTATAACGTAATAGTACATAACGTTATACGTTATAACATAATAGTATATAACGTTATACGTTACAACCTAATGCTACATAACGTTATACGTTACATCGTAATACTACGTAACGTTATACATTATAACGCATTAGTACATAGCGTTATCCGTTATAACATAATAGTACATAACGTTATACGTTATAACCTAATGCTACATAACGTTATACGTTATATAGTAATACTACATAACGTTAAAAGTTATAACATAACAGTACATAACGTTATACGTTATAACATAATAGTACATAACGTTATACGTTATAACCTAATGGTACATAACATTATACGTTATATCGTAATACTACATAACGTTAAAAGTTATAACATTATGGTACACAACGTTATACGTTATAACCTAATGCTACATAACGTTACACGTTAGATCGTAATGCCACATAACGTCATACGTTATAAAGTAATACTACATTATGTCATACGTTATAACGTTATACCACATAACGTTAACCGTTATAAAGTATTACCATATAACGTTATACGTTATATGATAATACTACATAACAGTATACGTTATATCGTAATACTACATAATGATAACGTTATATCGTGATACTACATAACGTTATACGTTATAACCTAATGCTACATAACGTTATAAGTTACATCGTAATACTACGTAACGTTATACATTATAACGCAATAGCATATAACGTTATCCGTTATAACACAGTAGTACAGAACGTTATACGTTATAACCTAATGCTACATAACGTTATACGTAATAACACAATAGTACATAATGTTTTACGTTATAACCTAATGCTACATAACGTTCTAAGTTATATCGTAATACTACATAACGTTAAACGTTATAACACATTATTATATAACGTTATACGTTATAACCTAATGCTACATAACGTTACACGTTATATCGTAATACTACATAACGTTATACGTTATATCGTAATACTACATAACGTTATACGTTATATCGTTATACTATATAACGTCATACGTTATAACGTAATGCTACATAACGTTATACGTTATATCGTGATACTATATAACGTTATACGTTATAACGCAATAGTACATAACGTTATACGTTATAACCTAATGCTACATAACGATATACGTTATATCGTAATACTACATAACGTTATAAGTTATAACATAACAGTACATAATGTTATACGTTACATCGTAATACTACGTAACGTTATACCTTATAACGCAATAGTACATAAAGTTATAC
>NW_025219986.1:1674916-1676990 GCF_014825855.1 Bombus pyrosoma | reverse complement strand
GTAATTGCAGGTTTTACACAATCCGTCTTAAATATTCAAATCAACGAATCTCCGCTGCTATTGGTGATATGTCGACAACTCCATGCGCATTATAGTCCACATTTACTGCCAAATACACAGCACGACATTCGGTTTGCACTCTGTTAACTCTGGTCTAGGTCAAGGCCAGCGTAGTACCAGTTTTGCATGTTCATGCTTCAATATTCAATTCAATGTATCTCCCCTGCTATTGGTGACATGCCGATAATTCGATGCGCGTTATACACCACATATGCTGCGAAATACAAACCACAACATCCGGTTTGAGCTATATCAACTCTGGGAAATGCCAAACCCATCGTATTTGCAGTTTTGTATATTCAAGTTTGTATATTCATCTGAACGTATCTCCGCTGCTACTGGTGATATGTCGATAATTCAATGCACATTGTATAAGACATATGCTGCCAACTATAGAGCATAACATCAGGTTTGAGTTACGTCAGCTCTGGGAAATGCCAAACCCAGTGTATTCGCAATTTTGCACATTCCGTCTTCAATATTCATTTGAACGTACCTCCACTGCTATTCGAGATATGTCTACAAATCTGGGCACGTTATACTCCACTCCATGCTCTCCATATGCTGCCACTGAGGAGCATGACATTCGGCTTGTGCTACGTCAACTCTGGTATGGTTTAATACCAGCGTATTTCCAGTTTTGCATATTCAAGTACGAATATTCATCTGAACATAACTGCGCAGCTATTACTGTTATGTTGATAATTAGATGCGATTTTCACTCCCAGCATGCTGCGAAATACGTGGGACGACATCGTGTTTTCGCTACGTCAAGTCTGTCCTAGGTCAAGACCAGCGTTGTTCCAATTTTGCATATTCAAGCATGAATATTCATCTGAACGTATCTCCGCTGCTACTCGAGATATGTCTTCAACCCTGCGCGCATTGTACTCGATATATGCTGCGTAATACGTGGAATGACATCCGGTTTGCGCTATGTCAACTCTGGTCTAGGTTCAGAGCAGCGTATTTTCAGTTTTGCATATTCTAGCTTGATTCTTCATCTGAACGTATCCCCGCTGATATTGGTGATATGCAGACAATTCCGCACGCTTTATGCTCCCCATATGATGTGAAATACGTGAAGCGACATCCGGTTTGCACTGTGTCACATCTGACCACTACCAAATCATGCGTGTTCGCAGTATTGCACATTCGGGCTTCAATATTCATCTGAGAGTATCTCCGCTGCTATTCGAGATATGTCTTCAACCCCATGCGCGGTATACTCCATATATGCTGCGAAATACGTGGAGTGACATCCAGTTTGCGCTATGTTAACTCTGGCCCAGGTCAAGACCAGCGTAGTTTCAGTTTGGCATATTCAATCATGAGTATTCATCTGAACATATCTCCGCTGCTATTGGTGATATGTCGATAATTCGATGCGTGTTATACTCCACATATGGAGCCAAATACGTGATACGTCATCCGGTATGCACTATGTCAACTCTGGTCTAGGTTAAGACCAGCGCATTTCTAGTTTTTCATATTCATGCTTGAATATTCATTTGGACGTATCTCCACTGCATTTGGTGATATGTCGATAATTCGACGCGCGTTATACTTCACATATGCTGCCAAATACAGGGCGCGAAATCTGTTTTGCGCTACGTCAACTCTGTTCCAGGTCAAGAGCAGCGCATTTCCACTTTTGCATATTCAAGCTTGAATGTTCATATGAACGTATCATCGCTGATATCGGTGATATGCGGATAATTCGATGCGCTTCATACTCCCCATATGATGCGAAATACGAGGAGAGACATCCGGTTTGCACTGTGTCAAATCTGACCAATGCCAAATACTGAGCATTTGCAGTATTGCACATTCGGTCTTCAATATTCATCTGAAAGTATCTCCGCTGCTATTGGCGGTATGTTGATAATTTGCCGCGATTTACACTCTCGACATTCTGCCAAATACGTGGAACGACATCCGGTTTGCCCTACGTCAACTCTGGTCTAGGTCAAGACCAGCGTTGTTACAGTTTTGCATATTAAATATAGATATT
>NW_025219986.1:1673269-1674416 GCF_014825855.1 Bombus pyrosoma | reverse complement strand
ATGTAATATTACGTTACATCGTATAACGTTATGTAGTATTACGTTATAACGTATATCGTTATATGGTAATACGTTATAACGTATAACGTGATATATTATTACCTTGTAACGTTTAGCATTATATAGTATTACGTTATAACGTATACCGTTATGCAGTATTTCGCTATAACGTATACCGTTATATAGTAATACGTTATAACGAATAGCGTTATGTGGTGTTACGTTACATCGTATAACGTAATATAGTATTACGTTATAACGTGTATTGTCATATGGTAATACGTTATAACGAATATCGTTATATGGTAGTACGTTATAACGTATATCGTTATGTAGAATTACGTTATAACGTTTAACGTTATATACAGTATTACGTTATAACGTATATCGTTATATGGCAATACGTTATAACGCATAACGTTCAGAAGTATTGCGTTATAACGTATATCGTTATATGGTAATACGTTATAACGTATAACGTGATATATTATTACCTTGTAACGTTTAACATTATATAGTATTACGTTATAACGTATACCGTTATGTAGTATTTCGCTATAACGTATATCGTTATATAGTAATACGTTATAACGAATAGCGTTATGTAGTGTTACGTTACATCGTATAACGTAATATAGTATTACGTTATAACGTATAACGTCATATAGAATTAGGTTATAACGTATATCGTTATATGGTAATACGTTAAAAACGTATATCGTTATATGGTAGTAAGTTATAACGTATATCGTTATGTAGAATTACGTTATAACGTTTAAGGTTATATATAGTATTACGTTATAACTTATAACGTTATATAGCATCACGTTATAACGTATGACGTTATGTAGCATCACGTTATAACATATAACGTGATATAGTATTATTTTATAACGTATATCGTTATATAGCAATACGTTATCATGTATAACGTTATGTAGTATTAGGTTATAACCTATATCGTTATATGGAAATACGCTATAACGTATAACGTTCAGTAGTATTATATTATGACGTATAATGTTATGTAGCGTTACGTTATACCGTATAACGTAATATAGTATTACGTAATAACGTATAACGTTCAGTAGTATTATGTTATAACGTATAACGTTATGTAGTATTTCGCTATAACGTATATCGTTGT
>NW_025219986.1:1671458-1672769 GCF_014825855.1 Bombus pyrosoma | reverse complement strand
ACGTTATGTAGTATTTCGCAATAACGTATATCGTTATATAGTAATGCGTTATGGTGTAACGTTATATGGTAATACGATATAACGTATAACGTTCAGTAGTATTACGTTGTAACGTATAACGTCATATAGAATTAGGTTATCTCTTATATCGTTTTATAGTAATACGATATAACGTATAACGTTATGTGTTATTACGTTACATCGTATAACGTTATGTAGCATTACGTTATAACATATAACGTGATTTAGTATCATTTTATAACGTATATCGTTATATAGTAATACGTTATCATGTATAACGTTATATAGTATTACGTTATAACGTATATCGTTATGTAGTATTTCGTTATAACGTATATCGTTATATGGTATTACGTTATAACGTATATCGTTATGTAGTAATACGTTATAACGTATAACGTTCAGTAGTATTACGTTATAACGCATAACGTTATGTAGCATCACGTTATAACGTATAACGTTATGTAGCATCACGTTATAACGTATAACGTTATGTAGCATCACGTTATAACGTATAACGTTCGGTAGTATTATATTATGACGTATAATGTTATGTAGCATTACGTTATATCGTACAACGTAATATAGTATTACGTTATAACGTATAACGTCATATAGAATTTGGTTATAACGTATACCGTTAGATAGTAATACGATATAGCGTATAACGTTATGTAATATTACGTTACATCGTATAACGTTATGTATTATTACGTCATAACGCATAACGTTATGTAGCATCACGTTATAACGTATACCGCTATGTAGCATCACGTTATAACGTATAACGTTCGGTAGTATTATATTATGACGTATAATGTTATGTAGCATTACGTTATATCGTATAACGTAATATAGTATTACGTTATAACGTATAACGTCATATACAATTTGGTTATAACGTATACCGTTATATAGTAATACGATAGAGCGTATAACGTTATGTAATAATACGTTACATCGTATAACGTTATGTATTATTACGTCATAACGTATACCGTTATATGGTAATACGTTATACCGTATTTCGTTCTGTAGTATTACGTTATAGGGTATAACGTAATATGGTAATATGTTATAACGTATAACGTGATATATTATTACGTTGTAGCGTTTAACGTTATACAGGTTTACGTTATAACGTATACTGTTATGTGGTATATCGGTATAACGTATATCGTTATATGGTAATACGACATAAGGTATATCTTTATATGGTAGTACGTAATAACGTATAACGTTCAGTACTATTTCGTTATAACGTGTAACAATATGTATTATTACGTTATG
>NW_025219986.1:1669932-1670958 GCF_014825855.1 Bombus pyrosoma | reverse complement strand
ATCTAAGACATCGAACATAACCGCCAAAACTACGCACATCACGAACAAACACACCTTGAAACTCAATGCCGTGTTCACAAATGAAAATGTGAACTATTACATAGAAACAATCAAATGGACGAAATACCGTTGGAAATAGGACAAAATACCGAACAAACCGTCGTATGACTGTCACCCAGCGGGGGATTTGATTATAAATAAGCGTAGCAACATAGAATTAACACACTTTTGTTTAAGACCATTTGTTTGAGTTACACTTTTGTTTTAGACACTTTTGTTTGAGTTACACTTGTTCGTTTTAGACGCTAAGACCTTTTTTTGTTCGAGTTACACTTGTTTGTTAGATAGACACTTTACACATACTTCTTGTTACTTACTTACTCGTTGTTTAGACAATCGCTTGCTAGACACTTAGTTATTTGTTTGATACACTTCTTGGTTTAGATACTTTTGTTTGATAAACTTCTTGTTTAAGAGACTTGCTTGTTTTATACAGACTTATAGTCAATTAGTTTCTTTGTTCGATCGTACGCGATTAATTTGTTAAAACCGAGCCGCGAAAATCTTTTAAGAGTTAGTAAAAAATCGAGTTAATAAAATTGTAACCGTGTGCCGCAAGTTCAATGTATATCGCGATTAAATTAATAAATAAACTAAAATTAAATCAAGACTTTATTAATAATTACACAACGCGCTAGCCGCGTCAGCGGAATCCAGGTCCTTCAACATTTTTGAGCATAATACTCAAGGTAAGAGATCAAACTTATAAATTTCCTCTCTTCTCTGATAATTTCGCGATATCCGGATACGAGACTAAACCCGCGTCACCTACAATTAATATATTCGATCTTGCTTTCTATCTCGTGAAATCCCTGAGCGATATAATATCGATATTGACTCTTGAACGATAGGTCATTCGCTGTGTTGCTTGTGTATAATAGTGTTTTCTTTATTTCGAAGAAAACACTTAACGATCTTCGCATTCCTCCTCCCACTGTTGGCGAATATCGCCCGTGTTTGGGCAAG
>NW_025219986.1:1659370-1669432 GCF_014825855.1 Bombus pyrosoma | reverse complement strand
TACATGTGTTAGTTGTGTATATATATATATCTATATGTGTATATCTCTCATGATGTAACTTCGTATGAAATTCTTTTAATATTAGTTAATCTTAATAATGTGATTTCTTGTATTGTATTTTTATTTATTAGATTATTGCTTGTTTGGTTTAATAATATAAAACACACACATATATATATATATATATATATATATATATATATTTTACAATATATTTTTCATATATAGTTTCTTTAAATTTACTAGCATGTTAACTAGTCTTAATAATGTAGAATTGTATATTTTAATTGCTTTCCTTGTTTAATTTCTTAAATTATTCAAATCGCGAATTTGTCTTGATTGATTAAGATCTTAGACCGTAGTTTATCCAACTGTCAAATCATAGATTGTTCTTAATTGATCGGCTAACCATTTGGATTGTTAATTCGTACATAATCATAGTTTATTAATTAGATTTTAATTGATTCTATTTGATGTATCTTCGCGTTTCTGATATATGTACGTATATTCCAAATCGTTAGTCTACTAGTCGCCCTTATGTAATAGTATCACGTGCGTCTACATTTGATTAATCTTTTGTTAGTGTTTTATTTTATTTTATTATTTTCATATTCTTTTTAGTTTATTGTGTGTTAAAATGACTGCTCATGTAATTTACTTATTGTAGTTTTCGTTACGGCACGTGCGTAGCGCGGGACGTGACATACATAATCATAGTTTATAAATTAATTTGTTCAAATCGCGGGTTGCTCTAGATTGATAGAATTTCAAATCATAGATTACTTATATTATATTGTTCGAATCGCGAGTTGTTCTTGATTGGTAGAATTTTCGAATCGTAGTTAAATTATAGATTATTTTATTATTTTATTCAAATCGCGGGTTACTCTTGATCGGTAGAGTTTTCGAATCATAGTTAAATTATAGATTATTTTATTGTTTTATTCAAATCACGGGTTACTCCTGATTGGTAGAATTTTCGAATCATAGTTTGAATTGTTAAATTATAAATTACTTATATTATATTATTCAAATCACGAGTTGTTCTTGATTGGTAGAATTTTTGAATCGTAGTTAAATTATAAATTATTTTATTATTTTATTCGAATCGCGGGTTACTCTTGATTGGTAGAATTTTCGATTGTAGTTTTCGTTACGGCACGTGCGGAGCGCGGGACGTGACAACATAATGTTATTCGTTATAACGAAATACTACATAACGTTATTCGTTATAACGTATTTCTATATAACGATGTACGTTATAACGTAATAATGCATAATGTTATACGTCATAAGGTAATACTACATAATATTTCACTTTATGTCGTAATACGTTATAATGTAATAGTACATAACGTTATACGTTACAACGTAATACTACATAACGTTATACGTTATAACGAAATCCGATATAACGTAATACGTTATAACGTAATACTACATAACGTTATACGTTATATCGTTATAGTATATAACTTTATACGTTATAACGTATTACGATAAAGCAATATACGTTATAACGTAATACTACATAACGTTATACGTTATATCGTTATAGTATATAACTTTATACGTTATAACGTATTACGATAAAGCAATATACGTTATAACGTAATACTATATAACGTTATATGTTATTAAGTATTTCCATCTAACGATATACGTTATAACGGAATACTACATAACGTTATGCGCTATAATGTAATACTATAAATCGTTACACCTTATAGCGAAATACTACATAATGTTATACGTTATAACGTTATACGTTACAACGTAATACTACATAACGTTATACGTTACAACGTAATACTACATAACGTTATACGTTATAACGTAATCCGATATAACGTTATACGTTATAACGTAATACTACATAACGTTATACGGTATATCGTAATGCTAAATAACGTTATACGTTATGACGTAATCCGATATAACGTTATACGTAACAACGTAATACTATATAACGTTATGCTGTTTAGCGCAATACTATTAAACGTTATACCTTGTAACGAAATACGACAAAACGTTGTACGTTATAACGTAATAATATATAACGTTATACGTTATAACGTATTTCCATATATCGATATACGTTATAACGTAATACGACATAACGTTATACGTTATAACGTATTACCATATAGCGATATACGTTATAACGCAATACTATGTAACGTTATACGTTATTAAGTATTTCCATATAACGACATACGTTATGACGTAATACTACATAACGTTATACGATATATCGTATTACGATATAACGTTATACGTTATAACGTAATACTACATAACGTTATACGGTATATCGTAATGCTGCATAAAGTTATACGTTATAACGTAATACTATATAACTTCATACGTTATAACGTAATACTATATAACATTATACGTTATAACATAATTTCATATAACAATATACGTTATAAAGTAATACTACATAACATTATACGTTATATCGTTACACTACACAACGTTATACGTTATAACGTAACATTTTATAACGTTATACGTTATAACGCAATACTACATAACGTTATACGTTATAACGCAATACTACATAACGTTATGCGTTATAACGTAATCCGATATAACGTTATACGTAACAACGTTATACTACGTAACGTTATACGTTATAACGTAATACTATGTGACGTTATACGTTAAAAGGTATTTTTCAAATAACGATATACGTTATAACGTATTACTATATAACGTTATACGTTATAACATAATCCGATATAACATTATACGTTACAACGTAACACTACATAACGTTGTACGTTATATCGCATTACCATGTAACGTCATACGTGACCACGTAATACTACATAACGTTATACGTTATATCGTTATACTATATAACGTTATACGTTATAACGTATTACGATAAAGCAATATACGTCATAACGAAATCCTATATAACGTTTTATGTTACAACGTAATACTATATATCGTTATGCTTTTTAGCGCAATACTATACAACGTTATACCTTGTAACAAAATACGACAAAACGTTGTACGTTATAACGTAATAATATATAACGTTATACGTTATAACGTATTTCCATATAACGACATACGTTATGACGTAATACTACATAACGTTATACGATATATCGTAATGCTGCATAAAGTTATACGTTATAGCGTAATACTATATAACTTTATACGTTATAACGTAATACTATATAACATTATACGTTATAACATAATTTCATATAACAATATACGTTATAAAGTAATACTACATAACATTATACGTTATATCGTTACACTACACAACGTTATACTTTATAACGTAACATTTTATAACGTTATACGTTATAACGCAATACTACATAACGTTATACGTTATAACGCAATACTACATAACGTTATGCGTTATAACGTAATACTACATAACGTTATACGTTATAACGCAATCCGATATAACGTTATACGTTATAACGTATTAACATATAGCGATATACGTTATAACGTAATACTACATAACGTTGTACGTTATATCGTATTACCATGTAACGTCATACGTTACCACGTAATACTACATAACGTTATACGCTGTAATGTAATAATATACAACGTTACACCTTATAACGAAATACTAAATAATGTTACACGTTAGAACGAATTACTATATAACGATATAGGTTATAACGTAATACTACATAACGTTATGCGTTATATTGTATTACCATATAACGATATTCGTTATAACGTATTACTGTATAACGTTATACGGTATATCGTAATGCTACATAACGTTATACGTTATTACACAATGCTATATAATCTTATACGTTATAACGTAATACTACATAAAATTATAAGTTATAACGTATTACTATATAACGATATACGTTATAACGTAATACTACATAAAGTTATACGTTATATCGTATTACCATACAACGATATACGTTATAACGTACTACTATATAACGTTATACGGTATATCGTAATGCTACATATCGTTTTATGTTATAACGGCATACTATATAACGTTATGCTTTTTAACGCAATACTATACAACGTTATACCTTATAACGCAACACGATAAAACGTTATACGTCATAACGTAATACCATATAGCGATATACGTTATAACGTAATAATATATAACGTTATACGTTATAACGTATTTCCATATAACGATATACGTTATAACGAAATACTACATAACGTTATACGTTATAACGTATTAGCATATAGCGATATACGTTTTAACGTAATACTACGTAACGTTATACGTTATATCGTATTACCATGTACCGTTATGCGTAACAACGTAATACTACGTAACGTTATACGTTATAACGTAATACAATAGAACGTTATACGTTATAACGTAATGCTACATAACGTTATACGTTATTACGTAATATTACATAACGTTATACGATATAACGTAATACTATATAACGTTTTGCGTTTTAACGTAATACTATACAACGTGACACCTTATAATGAAATACTACATAACGTTATACGTTATATCGTATTACAATGTAATGATACACGTTACAACGTAATACTACATAACGTTATACGTTATAACAAAATCCGATATAACGTTTTATGTTATAACGTAATACTATATAACGTTATGCTTTTTAACGCAATACTATACAATGTTATACCTTATAACGAAATACGACAAAACGTTACACGTCATAACGTAATACCATATAACGATATACGTTATAACGTAATATTATATAACGTTATACGTTATAACGTATTTCCATATAACGATATACGTTATAACGAAATACTACATAACGTAATACGTTATGTCGTATTTCCATTTTACGATATACGTTATAAAGTAATACTACATAACGTTATACGTTATATCGCTATACTACACAACGTTATACATTATAACGTAACATTTTATAACGTTATACGTCATAACGTAATACTACGTAACGTTATACGTTATAACGCAATACTACATAACGTTATGCATTATAACGTAATACCATATAACATTATGGGATGTAACGTAGTACTATATAACGTTATACGGTATAACGAAATACTACATAACGTTATACATTATAACGCAATACTACATATCGTTATACTTTATAACGTAATACCATATGACATTATGGGATGAAACGTAATACTATATAACGTTATACGATATAACGAAATACTACATATCGTTATACGTTATAATTTAATACTACATAACGTTATACGTTATTACGTAATAATACATAAAGTTAAACGTTATAACGTATTAAAATATAACAATATACGTTACAACGTAATAATATATAACGTTATACGTTATATCGTAATACCAAATGACGATATACGTTATATCGTGATACTATATAACGTAAGAAGCTGTAATGTAATACTACCAAACGTTATATGTTATAACGTATTACAATGTAACGTCATACGTTATAGCATGATGCTACATAACGATATCCGTTACATCGTAATGCTACATAACGTTCTACGATATAGCGTATTACGATATAACGTTATTCGTTATAACGTAATTTCA
This sequence comes from Bombus pyrosoma, assembly GCF_014825855.1. Lineage (NCBI taxonomy): Eukaryota > Metazoa > Arthropoda > Insecta > Hymenoptera > Apidae > Bombus > Bombus pyrosoma. The sequence continues at coordinate 1,663,896 of NW_025219986.1, read as the reverse complement.
TATAACGATATACGTTATAAAGTAATACTACATAACGTTATACGTTATTACACAATTCTATATAACGTTATACGTTATGACGTAATACAATATAACGTTATACGTTATAACGTAATGCAACATAACGTTATACGTTATTACGTAATACTAGATAACGTTATACGATATAACGTATTACGATATAACGAAACACGTTATAACGTAAAACTATATAACGTTATACGATATATCGTATTACGATATAACGTTATGCGTTATAACGTAGTACTATATAACGTTATACGTTACAACGTAATACCACATAACGTTATACGTTATATCGATATACTACATAACGTTATACGTTATAACGTATTATCATGTAGCGATATACGTTATAACGTAATACTATATAACGTTATACGATATTAAGTATTTCCATATAACGATATACGTTATAATGTTGTACTACATAACGTTATACGTTATAACATATTATCATATAGCGATATACGTTATAACGCAATACTACGTAACGTTATACGTTATTAAGTATTTCCATATAACGACATACGTTATGACGTAATACTACATAACGTTATACGATATATCGTATTACGATATAACGTTATACGTTATAACGTAATACTACATAACGTTATACGGTATATCGTAATGCTGCATAAAGTTATACGTTATAACGTAATACTATATAACTTTATACGTTATAACGTAATACTACATAACGTTGTACGTTATATCGTATTACCATGTAACGTCATACGTTACCACGTAATACTACATAACGTTATACGCTATAATGTAATACTATACAACGTTACACCTTATAACGAAATACTAAATAATGTTACACGTTAGAACGAATTACTATATAACGACATAGGTTATAACGTAATACTACATAACGTTATACGATATAACGTATTACGATATAACGAAACACGTTATAACGTAAAACTATATAACGTTATACGATATATCGTATTACGATATAACGTTATGCGTTATAACGTCATACTATATAACGTTATACGTTACAACGTAATACTACATAACGTTATACGTTATATCGTTATACTACATAACGTTATACGTTATAACGTAATCCGATATAGTGTTATACGTTATAACGTAATACTACATAACGTTATACGGTATATCGTAATGCTACATAATGTTATACGTCATAACGAAATCCGATATAACGTTTTATGTTACAACGTAATACTATATAACGTTATGCTTTTTAGCGCAACACTATACAACGTTATACCTTGTAACGAAATACGACAAAACGTTGTACGTTATAACGTAATAATATATAACGTTATACGTTATAACGTATTTCCATATATCGATATACGTTATAACGTAATCCGATATAATGTTATACGTTATAACGTAATACTACATAACGTTATACGGTATATCGTAATGCTACATAACGTTATACGTTATAACGTAATCCGATATAACGTTATACGTAACAACGTAATACTACGTAACTTTACACGTTATAACGCAATACTATATGGTGTTATACGTTATTACACAATGCTATATAACGTTATACGATATAACGTAATGCTACATAACGTTATACGTTATATTGTTATACTACATAACGTTATACGTTATAACATATTTCCATTTAACGATATACGTTATAACGTAATACTACATAACGTTATACGTTATAACGTATTACCATATAGCGATATACATTATAACGCAATACTATGTAACGTTATACGTTATTAAGTATTTCCATATAACGACATACGTTATGACGTAATACTACATAACGTTATACGATATATCGTATTACGTTATAACGTTATAACGTAATACTACATAACGTTATACGGTATATCGTAATACTGCATAAAGTTATACGTTATACCGTAATACTATATAACTTTATACGTTATAACGTAATACCATATAACATTATACGTTATAACATAATTTCATATAACAATATACGTTATAAAGTAATACTACATAACATTATACGTTATATCGTTACACTACACAACGTTAAACGTTATAACGTAACATTTTATAACGTTATGCGTTATAACGTAATCCGACATAACGTTATACGTAACAACGTTATACTACGTAACGTTATACGTTATAACGTAATACTATGTGACGTTATCCGTTAAAAGGTATGTTTCAAATAACGATATACGTTATAATGTATTACCATATAACGATATACGTTATAACGAAATATTACTGAACGTTATACGTCATAACGTAATACCATATAACGATATACGTTATAACGTATTACCATATAACGATATACGTTATAACGTAATGCTACATAACGTTATACGGTATATCGTAATGCTATATAACGTTATACGTTATAACGTAATGCGACATAACGTTATACGTTATAACGAAATCCGATATAACGTTTTATGTTACAACGTAATACTACGTAACGTTATGCTTTCTAGCGCAATACTACACCACGTTATACCTTGTAACGAAATACGACAAAACGTTATACGTTATAACGTAATAATATATAACGTTATACGTTATAACGTATTTCCATATATCGATATACGTTATAACGTAATACTACATAACGTTATACGGTATATCGTAATGCTGCATAAAGTTATACGTTATAACGTAATACTATATAACTTTATACGTTATAACGTAATACTATATAACATTATACGTTATAACATAATTTCATATAACAATATACGTTATAAAGTAATACTACATTACATTATACGTTATATCGTTACACTACACAACGTTATACTTTATAACGTAACATTTTATAACGTTATACGTTATAACGCAATACTACATAACGTTATACGTTATAACGCAATACTACATAACGTTATGCGTTATAACGTAATCCGGTATAACGTTATACGTAACAACGTTATACTACGTATCGTTATACGTTATAACGTAATACTATGTTACGTTATACGTTATTACACAATGCTATATGACGTCATACGTTATAACGTAATATTGTATAACGTTATACGTTATAACGTAATGCTACATAACGCTATTCGTTATTACGTAATATAACATAACCTTATACGATATAACGTATTACGATATAACGATACACGTTATAACGTAATACTACATAACGTTATACGTTATAACGCAATCCGATATAACGTTATACGTTATAACGTAATACTACATAACGTTATAAGTTATAACGCATTACTATATAACGATATACGTTATAACGCAATAATACATAACGCTATACGTTATAACGCAATACTACATAACGTTATGCGTTATAACGTAATCCGATATAACGTTATACGTAACAACGTTATACTACGTAACGTTATACGTTATAACGTAATACTATGTGACGTTATACGTTATTACACAATGATATATGCCGTTATACGTCATAACGTAACATTTTATAACGTTATACGTTATAACGCAATGCTACATAACGTTATACGTTATTACGTAATATTACATAACGTTATACGATATAACGTATTACGATATAACGATACACGTTATAACGTAACACTACATAACGTTATACGATATAACGTATTACGATATAACGATACACGTTATAACGTAACACTACATAACGTTACACGGTATATCGTATTACGATATAACGTTGTGCGTTATAACGTAATACTATATAACGTTATACGTTACAACGTAATACTACATAACGTTATACGTTATTACGTAATATTACATAACGTTATACGATATAACGTATTACGATATAACGATACACGTTATAACGTAACACTACATAACGTTATACGATATATCGTATTACGATATAACGTTGTGCGTTATAACGTAATACTATATAACGTTATTCGATATAACGTAATACTATATAACGTTATACGTTATTACACAATGCTGTATAACGTTATACGTTATAACGTAATACTACATAACATTAAAAGTTATAACGTAATACTACATAACGTTATTCGTTATAACGTAATACTATATAACGTTATACGTTATTACACAATGCTGTATAACGTTATATGTTATAACGTAATACTACATAACATTAAAAGTTATAACGCATTACTATATAACGATATACGTTATAACGTATTACAATAAAACGATATACGTTATAACTTAATACTATATCACGTTATACGTTATAACGTAATGCTACATTACGTTATACGTTATGACGTATTACCATATAACGATATGCGTTATAACGTAATACTATATAACATTATACGTTTTAACGTAGTACAACATAACGCTATACGTTATAGCGTGATAATAAATAACGTTATACGTTATAACGTAATATTACTGAACATTATACGTTATGACGCATTACCATATAACGATATACGTTATAAGGTATTACAATATAACGATAAACGTTATAACGCATTACCATATAACGATATGCGTTATAACGTATTGCAATATAACGATATACGTTATAACTTAATACTATATCACGTTATACGTTATAACGTAATGCTACA
>NW_025219986.1:1655297-1658870 GCF_014825855.1 Bombus pyrosoma | reverse complement strand
ATCGTAATACTATATAACGTAATAATATATAACGATATACGTTACAACGTAATACTATATCACGATATACGATAGAACGTAATGCTACATAACATTATACGTCATTACATGAAACTACTGAACGTTATACGTTATAACGTATTAACATATAACGTTATACGGTGTAACGTATTACCATATAACGTTATACGTTATAACGTAATACTACATAACGTTATACGTTATAACGTAATACTACATAACGTAATACTACATAACGTTATACGTTACAACGAAATAGTATATAACGTTAAACGTTACAACATAATACTATATCACGTTATACGATATAACGTATTACCATATAACGATATACGTTATAACGTAATAATACATAACGTTATAAGTTATAACGTAATACTACATAACGTTTCACGTTATAACGTAATACTACATAACGTTTCACGTTATAACGTAATACTACGTAACGTTGTTCGTTATAACGTATTGCTATATAGCGGTATGCGCTGTAACGTACTACCATATAACGATATACCATATAACGTATTACCATATAACGATCTACGTTGTAACGTAATACTACATAACCTTATACGATATAACGTGATTCTACATAACGATATACGTTATAACGTAATACTATATAACGTTAAACGTTATAACGTACTACTATATCACGTTATGCGATATTACGTAATACTACATAACGTTATACGTTATAACGCAATACTACTAAACGTTATACGTTATAACGTACTACCATATAACGATATACGTTATAACGTAATGCTACATGAAGTTATACGTTATATCGTAATTATACATAAACATTATACGTCATAATGTATTACCATATACCGCTATACGTTATATCGTAAGAGCATATAATGTTATACGTTATAACGTAATAAAATATAACGTTACAAGTTATATCGTGGTACTACATAACTTTATACGTTATAACGTAATACTACTGAACTTTATACGTTATAAAGTATTACCATGTAACGATATACCCCTATAACGTAATAATACATAATGTTATACGTTATAACGAAATGCTACTGAACGTTATTCGTCATAGCGTTCTACTATATAACGATATACGCTATATCATATTACCATATAACGATATACGTTATAACGTAATACTACTGAACGTTATACTTTATAACGTAATACCATATAACGATATACGTTATAGCGTATTACTATATAACGTATTTCTATATATCGTCATACGATGTAAAGCAATACTACATAACGTTATACGTTATAACGTAATACTACTGAACGTTATACGCTATAACGTATTACCACGTAACGATATGCGTTATAACGTAATAATACATAATGTTATACGTTATAACGTAATACTACAGAGCATTTCTCGTTATAACGTATTACGACATATCGTTATACGTTATAACGTAATACTACATAACGTTATACGTTATAACGCATTACCACATAACGATATACGTTATAACGTAAAATAACGTAAGTTTATACGTTATATCGTATTACCATAAAACGATATACGTTATAACGTAATAATACATAATGTTATACGTTATAACGTAATACTACATAACATTTCACGTTATAACGTATTTCTCATATAATGATATACGTTATATCGTTCTACCATATAACGATATACGTTATAACGTATTACCATATAACGATATACGTTATTTCGTATTAATAAATAACGATATACGTTATTTCGTATTAATACATAACGTTATACGTTATAACGTATTAATACATAACGTTATACGTTATAACGTAATACCATATAACGATATACGTTATAACGTAATACTACATAACGTTAAACGTTATAACGTATTACTACTGAACGTTATACGTTATGATGTACTACCGTATAACGATATACGTTATAACGTATTAACATATAACGATATGCGTTATAACGTAATAATGCATAAGGTTATACGGTATAACGTATTACCATATATCTATATACGTTATAACGTAATAATACATAATATTATACGTTATAACGTAATACTACATAGCGTTATACGTTATAACGTAATAGTATATAACATTATACGATGTAACGTAATACTACATAACGTTATACGTTATAACGTAGTAGTATATAACGTTATACGTTTTAACGTAATACTACTGAATGTCATACGTTATAAAGTACTACCATATAACGATATACGTTATAACGCATTACCTTTTAACGATATACGTTGTAACCTAATTCTATATAACGATATACGTTATAACGTAATAATATCTATCGTTATACGTTATAACGTAGTACTACATAACGTTATACGTTATAACGTAATACTACAGAACGTTATACGTTATATTGTATTAGTATTTAACTATATGCGTTATAACCTAATACTATATAACGTTATACGTTATAACGTAATACCATTTATCGTTATACGTTATAACGTAATACCATATAACGATATACGTTATAACGTAATACTATATAACGTTATACGTCATAACGTATTACCACATAACGATATACGTTATAACGTAATAATACATAATTTTATACGTTATAACGAAATACTTCATAACATTTCTCGTTATAACGTATTACGACGTAACGTTATACGCTATAACGTAATACTACATAACGTTATACGTTATAACGTAATACTACATAACATTATACGATGTAACGTAATACTACATAACGTTATACGTTATAACGTAGTAGTATATAACGTTGTACGTTTTAACGTAATACTACTGAATGTCATACGTTATAAAGTACTACCGTATAACGAAATACGTTATAACGCATTACCTTTTAACGATATACGTTGTAACCTAATTCTATACAACGATGTACGTTATAACGTAATAATATCTATCGTTATACGTTATAACGTAGTACCACATAACGTTATACGTTATACTGTATTGCTACATAACGTTATTCGCGATAAGGTATTACCATATAACGATATACGTTATAACGTAATACTATATAACGTTAAACGTTATCACGTTATATAAGATATCGTAATGCTACGTAATGATATACGTTCTAACGTAATACTACTGAACGTTATACGCTATAACGTATTACAATATAACGATATTCGTTATAAAGTAATACTACATAACGTTATACGTCATATCGTAGTAGTAGGTATCGTTATACGTTATAACGTAATACTACATAACGTTATACGTTATAAGGTAATGCTACTGAACGTTATACGTTATAAGGTGATACTATATAACGTAATACTACATAACGGTACACGTTACAACGTAATACTATATAACGTAAAACGCTACAACATAATAATATATCACGTTATACGTTATAACGTATTACCATATAACGTTATACATTACATCGTAATACTATATAACGTAATAATATATAACGATATACGTTACAACGTAATACTATATCACGATATACGATAGAACGTAATGCTACATAACATTATACGTCATTACATGAAACTACTGAACGTTATACGTTATAACGTATTAACATATAACGTTATACGGTGTAACGTATTACCATATAACGTTATACGTTAT
>NW_025219986.1:1652151-1654797 GCF_014825855.1 Bombus pyrosoma | reverse complement strand
ATAACGTATAACGTTATATGGTAATACGTTACACCGTATAACGTTATATGTTAATACGTTATAACGTATAACGTTCAGTAGTTTCATGTAATGACGTATAATGTTATGTAGCATTACGTTCTATCGTATATCGTGATATAGTATTACGTTGTAACGTATATCGTTATATATTATTACGTTATATAGTATTACGATGTAACGTATAACGTCATATGGTAATACGTTATAACGTATAACGTGATATATTATTATGTTGTAACGTTTAACGTTATATAGTATTACGTTGTAACGTGTACCGTTATGTAGTATTACGTTATATAGTATCACCTTATAACGTATAACGTTCAGTAGCATTACGTTATAACGTATAACGTTATGTAGTATTACGTTATAACGTATAACGATACCTACTATTACGATATGACGTATAACGTTATGTAGTATTACTTTATAACGAATATCGTTATATTGTAATACGTTATAAAGTATAACGTTCAGTAGTATTACGTTATAACGTATATCGTTATATGGTAATATAATATAGCGTATATCGTTATATGGTAGAACGTTATGACGAATAACGTTCAGTAGCATTTCGTTATAACGTATAACATTATGTATTATTACGTTATTGGGGTATATCGTTACATGGTAATACGTTATAACGTATAACATTCAGTAGTATTACGTTATAACGTTTAACGTTATGTAGTATTACGTTATAATGTATAACGTTATATCGTAATGCGTTATAACGTAAAACGTTATGTAGTATTACATTATAACGTATAACATTATGTATTATTACGTTATAGTGGTATATCGTTTTATGGTAATACGTTATAACGTACAACCTTATGTAATGTTACGTTATAACGTATACCGTTAAAAGGTAATACGTTATAACGTATATCGTTTTATGGAAGTACGTTATAACGTATAACGTTATGTAGTACCACGATATAACTTGTAACGTTATATTTTATTACGTTATAACGTATAACATTAAATGCTATTACGATATAACGTATAACGATATATGGTAATACATTATAACGTATAATGTTTATGTATAATTACGATATAGCGTATAACTTCATGTAGCATTACGTTATATCGTATACCGTTATATGGTAGTACGTTATAACGTTTAACGTTCAGTAGTAATACGTTATAACGTATATCGTTATATGAGAAATACGTTATAACGTGAAATGTTATGTAGTATTACGTTATAACGTATAACATTATGTATTATTACGTTATAACGTATATCGTTTTATGGTAATACGTTATAACGAATAACCTTATGTGATATTACGTTATAACGTATATCGCCATGTGGTAATACGTTATAACGTTTAACGTTATATAGAATTACGTTATAACGTATATCGTTATGTAGTATCACGTTATATCGTATAAGGTTATGTAGTATTACGTTACAACGTAGATCGTTATATGGTAATACGTTATAACGTATATCGTTATATGGTAGTACGTTATAGCGCATATCGTTATATAGCAATACGTTATAACGAACAACATTATGTAGTATTACGTTACATCGTATAACGTTATGTAGTATTACGTTGTAACGTATAACGTTATGTAGTATTACTTTATAACGTATAACGTTATGTCGTAATACGTTCTAACATGAAACGTTATGTAGTATTACGTTATAACGTGAAACGTTATGTAGTACTACGTTATAACGTATAACGTTATGTATTATTACGCTAAAACGTATAACGTTATATACTATTACGTCATAACGTATAACGTTATGTATTATTATGTTATGACGTACAGCATTATGTAGTATTACGTTAAAACGTATAACGTTATATACTATTACGTTATAACGTATAATGTTATGTAGTATTACGTTACATCGAATAACGTTATGTACTATTGTGTTATAACGTGTAGCGATATGTAGTATTACGTTAAAACGTATAACGTTATATACTATTACGTTATAACGTATAATGTTATGTAGTATTACGTTATAACGTATAATGTTATGTAGTATTACGTTACATCGTATAACGTTATGTAGTATTACGTTATAACGTATAACGTTATGTAGTATTACGTTATAACGTATAACGGTATGTCGTAATACGTTATAACATGAAATGTTCTGTAGTATTTCTTTATAACGAATAGCATTATGTATTATTAAGTTATAACGTATATCGTTATATGGTAATATGTAATAACGTATATCTTTATATGGTAGTACGATATAACGTATAATGTTCAGTAGTAATACGTTACAACGTATATCGTTATATGAAAAATTCGTTATAACACGAAATGTTATGTAGTATTTCGTTATAACGAATAACATTATGTATTATTACGTTATAACGTATATCGTTTTATGGTAATACGTTGCAACGTATAGCGTTATGTATTAATACGTTATAACGTATAACGTTATATGGTAATACGTTATAACGTATAACCTTATGTAATATTACGTTATAACGTATATCGTTAGATATTAATACTTTATAACGTATATCGTTTTATGGTAGTACGTTATAACGTATAACGTTCAGTAGTATTACGTTATAACGTATATCGTTATGTAGTATTACGTTGTAACGTATAACGTTATGTATTATTGCGTTC
>NW_025219986.1:1645410-1651651 GCF_014825855.1 Bombus pyrosoma | reverse complement strand
TCTGTAGTATTTCTTTATAACGAATAGCATTATGTATTATTAAGTTATAACGTATATCGTTATATGGTAATTCGTTATAACGTATAACGTTATGTATTAATATGTTATAACGTATAACGTTATGTATTAATACGAAATAACGTATATCGTTATATGGTAATATGTTATATCGTATATCGTTATATGGTAGTACGTTATAACGCATATCGTTATATGGAAATAAGTTATAACGAACAACGTTATGTAGTACTACGTTACATCGTACAACGTTATGTCGTAATACGTTATAACGTGAAACGTTATGTAGTATTACGTTATAACGTGAAACGTTATGTAGTATTACGTTATAACGTATAACGTTATGTATTACTACGTTCTAACGTATATCGTTATATGATAATACGTTATACCGTAAAACCTTATGCATTATTACGTTATAACGCATATCGTTATATGGTAACACGTTATAACATATATCGTTATACGGTAGTACGTTATAACGTATAACGTTCAGTAGGAACACGTTATAACGTATAACGTTATGTACTATTATGTTATAACGTATAGCGTTATGTATTATTACGTTAAAACGTATAACGTTATATACTATTACGTTATAACGTATAATGTTATGTAGTATTACGTTACATCGAATAACGTTATGTACTATTATGTTATAACGTGTAGCGTTATGTAGTATAACGTTAAAACGTATAACGTTATATACTATTACGTTATAACGTATAGCGATAGATAGTATTACGTTATATCGTATAACGTTATGTAGTATTACGTTATAACGTATAACGTGATATAGTACTGCGTTGTGACGTATAACGTTATGTAGTATTACGTTATAACGTGAAATGTTATGTAGTATTACGTTATAACGTATATTGTTATGTATTAATACGAAATAACGTATATCGTTATATGATAATATGTTATAACGTATATCGTTATATGGTAGTACGATATAACGTATAGTGTTCAGTAGTAATACGTTACAACGTATATCGTTATATGAAAAATGCGTTATAACACGAAATGTTATGTAGTATTTCGCTATAACGAATAACATTATGTATTATTACGTTATAACGTATATCGTTTTATGGTAATGCGTTATACCGTATAACCTTATGTATTATTACGTTATAACGCATATCGCTACATGGTAACACGTTATAGCGTATATCGTTATATGGTATTACGTTATAACGTATAACGTTATGTATTAATACGTTATAACGTATAGCGTTATGTAGTCTTACATTAAAACGTATAACGCTATATACTATTACGTTATAACGTATAACGTTATGTAGTATTACGTTATAACGTATAGCGATAGATAGTATTACGTTATAACGTATAACCTTATGTAATATTACGTTATAACGTATATCGTTATATAGTAATACGTTATAACGAATAACGTTATGTAATATTACGTTACATCGTATTACGTCATGTAGTGTTACGTTATAACGTATAACGTTAGGCAGTATTACGTTATAACGTATAACGATATGTCGTAATACGTTATAATGTATAACGTTATATTGTAATGCGTTATAACGTAAAACGTTATGTAGTATTACATTATAACGTGTGACATTATTTATTATTACGTTATAACGTATATCGTTTTATGGTAATGCGTTATAACGTACAACCTTATGTAATATTACGTTATAACGTATATCGTTATATAGTAATACTTTATAACGAATATCGTTTTATGGTAGTACGTTATAACGTATAACGTTCAGTAGTATTACGTTATAACGTATATCGTTATGTAGTATTACGTTGTAACGTATAACGTTATGTGTTATTGCGTTCTAACGTATATCGTTATATGGTAATACGCTATACCGTATAACCTTATGCATTATTACGTTATAACGCATATCGTTATATGGTAATACGTTAAAACGTATAACGTTATATACTATTACGTTACAACGTATAATGTTATGTAGTATTACGTTACATCGTATAACGTTATGTAGTATTTCGTTATAACGTATAACGTTATGTAGTATAACGTTATAACGTATAACGATATGTCGTAATACGTTATAACATGAAATGTTCTGTAGTATTTCTTTATAACGAATAGCATTATGTATTATTAAGTTATAACGTATATCGTTATATGGTAATACGTTATAACGTATAACGTTATGTATTAACACGTTATAACGTGAAACGTTATGTAGTATTACGTTATAACGTGAAACGTTATGTAGTATTACGTTATAACGTATAACGTTATGTGTTATTACGTTCTAACGTGTATCGTTATATGGTAATACGTTATACCGTATAACCTTATGCATTATTACGTTATAACGCATATCGTTATATGGTAATACGTTATAACATATATCGATATACGGTAGTACGTTATAACGTATAACGTTCAGTAGTAACACGTTATAACGTATAACGTTATGTACTATTATGTTATAACGTATAGCATTATGTAGTATTACGTTAAAACGTATAACGTTATATACTATTACGTTATAACGTATAATGTTATGTAGTATTACGTTACATCGAATAACGTTATATACTATTGTGTTATAACGTGTAGCGATATGTAGTATTACGTTATAACGTATAACGTTATGTAGTATTACGTTATAACGTATAACGATATGTCGTAATACGTTATAACATGAAATGTTCTGTAGTATTTCTTTATGACGAATAGCATTATGTATTATTAAGTTATAACGTATATCGTTATATGGTAATACGTTATAACGTATAACGTTATGTATTAATACGAAATAACGTATATCGTTATATGGTAATATGTTATAACGTATATCGTTATATGGTAGTACGTTATAGCGCATATCGTTATATAGAAATACGTTATAACGGACAACGTTATGTAGTACTACGTTACATCGTACAACGTTATGTAGTATTAGGTTGTAACGTATAACGTTATGTAGCATTACTTTATAACGTGTAACGTTATGTCGTAATACGTTATAACGTGAAACGTTATGAAGTATTACGTTATAACGAGAAACGTTATGTGGTATTACGTTATAACGTATAACGTTATGTATTATTACGTTCCAACGTATATCGTTATATGGTAATACGTTATACCGTATAACCTTATGCATTATTACGTTATAACGCATATCGTTATATGGTAATACGTTATAACATATATCGTTATACGGTAGTACGTTATAACGTATAACGTTCAGTAGTAACACGTTATAACGTATAACGTTATGTACTATTATGTTATAACGTATAGCTTTATGTATTATTACGTTAAAACGTATAACGTTATATACTATTACGTTATAACGTATAATGTTATGTAGTATTACGTTACATCGAATAACGTTATGTACTATTGTGTTATAACGTGTAGCGATATGTAGTATTACGTAAAAACGTATAACGTTATATACTATTACGTTATAACGTATAACGTTATGTAGTATAACGTTATAACGTATAACGATATGTCGTAATACGTTATAACATGAAATGTTCTGTAGTATTTCTTTATAACGAATAGCATTATGTATTATTAAGTTATAACGTATATCGTTATATGGTAATACGTTATAACGTATAACGTTATGTATTAATACGTTATAACGTGAAACATTATGTAGTATTACGTTATAACGTATATCGTTATATGGTAATACGTTATACCGTATAACCTTATGCATTATTACGTTATAACGCATATCGTTATATGGTAGCACGTTATGGCGTATAACGTTCAGTAGTATTTCGTTACAACGTATAACGTTATATAATATTACGTTATAACGTATATAGTTATATAGTAATACGTTACAACGTATAACGTTATATAGTATTACGTTATAACGTATATCGTCATATAGTTATAAGTTATAACGAACAACGTTATGTAGTATTACGTTACATCGTATAACGCTATGTAGTTTTACGTTATAACGTATAGCGTTATGTAGTATTACGTTATAACGTATAACGTTATGTAGTATTACGTTGTAACATATAACGTTATGTAGTATTACGTTATATCGTATAACGTTATGTAGTATTACGTTATAACGTATATCGTTATATAGTAATACGTTGTAACGCATAACGTTATGTAGAATTACGTTACAACGTATAACGTTCGGTAGTAATACGTTATAACGTATAACGTTATGTAGTAATACGTTATGATGTACAACGTTATATCGTAATACGTTATAACGTATGTCGTTATATGGTAATACGTTATAACGTGTATCGTTATATGGTAGTACGTTATGACGTATAGCGTTCAGTAGTATTTCGTTACAACGTATAACGTTGTATAGTATTACGTTATAACTTATATCGTTATATGGTAGTACGTTATGATATATAACGTTCGGCAGTATTTCGTTATAACGTATAGCATAACGTATTATTACGTTATAACGTATATCGTTAAATGGTAATGCGTTATAACGTATATCCTTACGTAATATTACGTTATAACGTATATCGTTATATGGTAATGCGTTAAAACGTATATCGTTATATGGTAATACGTTATAACGCATATCGTTATATGGTAGTACGTTATGATATATAACGTTCAGTAGTATTTCGTTATAACGTATAAAATTACGTATTATTACGTTATAACGTATATCGTTATATGGTAATGCGTTATAACGTATAGCGTTATATAATATTACGCTATAACGTATATAGTTATATAGTAATACGCTACAACGTATAACGTTATATAGTATTACGTTATTACGCATATCGTGGTGTAGTAATACGTTATAACGAATAACGTCAAGGTAGTATTACGTTATACCGTATAACGTGATATAGTATAACGTTAAAACGTATAACGTTGTATACTATTACGTTATAACGTATGACGTTATGTAGTATTACGTCATAACGTATAACGATTTATAGTGTTAAGTTACAACGTATAACGTTATATAGTATTAGATTATAACGTATATCGTTTTATTGTAATACGATATAACGTATAACGTTCAGTAGTATTACGTTATAATATATAATGTTATGTTTTATTACGTTATAACGTATATCGTTATATGTTAATATGTTATAACGTATATCGTTATATAGTAATACGTTATAACGCATAACGTTATGTAGTATTACGTTATAATGCATAACGTTATATCGTAAAACGTTATGTAGTATTACGTTATAATGTATAACGTTATGTAGTATTACGCTATAACGTATATCGTTATATGGTAATATGTTATAACGTATTTCGTTATACAGTAGTACGTTATAACGCATAATGTTATGTAGAATTACGTTATAACGTATAACGCTAGATAGTATTACGTTATAACGTATACCGTTATATAGTATTAGCTTATAACGTATATTGTTATATTGTAATACGATATAACGTATAGCGTTCAGTAGTATTACGTTAAAACGAATAACGTTATATACTATTTCGTTATAACGTATAACGTTATGTAGTAATACTTTCTAGCGTAAATCGTTATGCAGTATTACGTTATAACGTATAACGTTATGTATTATTTCGTTACAACGTATAACGTTATATAGTACTACGTTAAAACGTATATCGTTGTATGGTAATATGTTATAACGTATAAACTTACGTAATATTACATTATAACGTATATCGTTATATGGTAATACGTTATAACGTATATCGTTATATGATAGTGCGTTATAACGTATAACGTTGTATAGAATAACGTTACATCGTATAACGTTCAGTAGTAATACGTTATAACATATAACGTTATATAGTAATAAGTTATTACGAACAATTACGATATGTCGTAATACGTTATAACGTCAAATGTTATGTAGTATTACGTTATAATGTATAACGTTATATAATATTACGTTATAACGTATATCGTTATATGGTAATACATTATACCGTATAAACTTATGCATTACTAGGTTATAACGCATATCGTTATATGGTAAAACGGTAAAACGTATATCGTTATATGGTATTACGTTATAACTTATATCGTTATATGGTAATACGTTTTAACATATAACGTTATGTAATATTACGTTTTAACGTATAACGTTATGTAGTATTTCGTTATAACATATAACGTTATGTAGTATTACGTTATATCGTGTAACGTTATGTAGTATTACGTTATAACGTATATCATTATATAGTAATACGTTATAACACATAACGTTATGTAGAATT
>NW_025219986.1:1643427-1644910 GCF_014825855.1 Bombus pyrosoma | reverse complement strand
GTTATATGGTAATACGTTATAACGTATAACCTTATGTAATATTACGTTATAACGTATATCGTTAGATATTAATACTTTATAACGTATATCGTTTTATGGTAGTACGTTATAACGTATAACGTTCAGTAGTATTACGTTATAACGTATATCGTTATGTAGTATTACGTTGTAACGTATAACGTTATGTATTATTGCGTTCGAACGTATATCGTTATATGGTAATACGTTATACCGTATAACCTTATGCATTATTACGTTATAACGCATATCGTTATATGGTAATACGTTATAACATATATCGTTATACGGTAGTACGTTAAAACTTATAACGTTCAGTAGTAATACGTTATAACGTATAACGTTATGTAGTATTACTTTATAACGTGTAACGTTATGTCGTAATACGTTAGAACGTGAAACGTTATGTAGTATTACGTTATAACGTGAAACGTTATGTAGTATTACGTTATAACGTATAACGTTATGTATTATTACGTTCTAACGTATATCGTTATATGGTAATACGTTATACCGTATAACCTTATGCATTATTACGTTATAACGCATATCGTTATATGGTAATACGTTATAACATATATCGTTATACGGTAGTACGTTATAACGTATAACGTTCAGTAGTAACACGTTATAACGTATAACGTCATGTACTATTATGTTATAACGTATAGCGTTATGTATTATTACGTTAAAACGTATAACGTTATATACTATTACGTTATAACGTATAGCGATAGATAGTATTAAGTTATATCGTATAACGTTATGTAGTATAACGTTACAACGTATAACGTGATATAGTATTGCGTTGTGACGTATAATGTTATGTAGTATTACGTTATAACGTGAAACGTTATGTAGTATTACGTTATAACGTATAATGTTATGTATTAATACGAAATAACGTATATCGTTATATGGTAATATGTTATAACGTATATCGTTATATGGTAGTACGATATAACGTATAGTGTTCAGTAGTAATACGTTACAAAGTATATCGTTATATGAAAAATGCGTTATAACACGAAATGTTATGTAGTGTTTCGTTATAACGAATAACATTATGTATTATTACGATATAACGTATATCGTTTTATGGTAATGCGTTATACCGTATAACCTTATGTATTATTACGTTATAACGCATATCGCTACATGGTAATACGTTATAGCGTATATTGTAATATGGTATTACGTTATAACGTATAACGTTATGTATTAATACGTTATAACGTATAGCGTTATGTAGTCTTACATTAAAACGTATAACGTTATATACTATTACGTTATAACGTATAACGTTATGTAGTATTACGTTATAACGTATAGCGATATATAGTATTACGTTATATCGTATAACGTTATGTAGTATTACGTTATAACATATAACGTGATATAGTATTGCGTTATAACGTATGTCGTTATATAGTAATACGTTATCACGTATAACGTTATGTATTAA
>NW_025219986.1:1639961-1642927 GCF_014825855.1 Bombus pyrosoma | reverse complement strand
ATACTATCCAACGTTATACGTCATATCATAACACCACATAGCGTTATACGTTATATCGTATTGCTATATGACGTTATACGTCATATCGTAACACCACACAACGTTATACGTTATATCGTATTACCACATAACGTTATACGTTATATCGTATTGCTATATAACGATATACGTTATATCCCAATACTACATTACGTTATACATCATATCGTAATACCACATAACGTTATACGTTATAACGTAATTCTATATAACGTAATACGTCATATAGTAACACCACATAACGTTATACGTTATAACGTAATACTATGTAACGTTATACGTCATACAGTAACACCACATAACGTTGTACGTTATATCGTATTGCTATATGACGTTATACGCTATATCGTAATACCACATAACGTTATATATTATAACGTAATACTACGTAACGTTATACGTCATACCGTAACACCACATAACGTTATACGTCGTATCGTAATACCACATAACGTTATACGTTATAACGTAATAGTATATAACGTTATACGTCATATCGTAATACCACATAACGTTATACGTTATAACGTAATACTATATAACGTTATACGACATATCGTAACACCACATAACGTTATACGTTATATCGTATTGCTATATGACGTTATACGCTATATCGTAATACCACATAACGTTATATATTATAACGTAATACTACGTAACGTTATACGTCATACCGTAACACCACATAACGTTATACGTCATATCGTAATACCACATAACGTTATACGTCATAACGTAATACTATATAACGTTATACGTCATATCGTAACACCACATAACGTTATACGTTATATCGTATTGCTATATGACGTTATACGTTATATTCTAATACTACATTACGTTATACGTTATATAGTAATACCACATAACGTTATATATTATAACGTAATACTATGTAACGTTATACGTCATATCATAACACCACATAACGTTATATGTCATATCGTAACACCACATAAGGTTATAGGACACATGGTAATACCACATAACATTATACGTTACATCGTAGTACCACATAACGTTATACGTTATATCGTGTTGCTGTATAACGTTATACGTTATATTCTAATACTACATTACGTTATACGTCATATCGTATTACCACATAACGTTATACGTTATATCGTATTGCTATATAACGATATACGTTATATCCTAATACTACATTACGTTATACGTCATATCGTAATAGAACATTACGTTTTACATTACAACCTAATTCTATATAACGTTATACGTCATATCGTATCACCACATAACGTTATACGTTATATCGTAGTAGCACATAACGTTATACGTTACATCCTAATACCACATAACGTTATACGTTATATCGTAATACCACATAACGTTATACGTTATAACGTAATACGATATAACGTTATACGTCATGTCGTATTGCTATATGACGTTATACGTTATATTCTAATACTACATTACGTTATACGTCATATCGTAACACCACATAACGTTACACGTTGTATCGTATTGCTATATGACGTTATACATTATATTTTAATACTACATTACGTTAAACGTCATATCGTAATACCACATAACGTTCTACGTTATAACGAAATACTATATAACGTTATACGTCATATCGTAACACCACATAACGTTATACGTTATATCGTATTGCTGTATAACGTTATACGTTATATTCTAATACTACATTACGTTATACGTCATATCGTATGACCACATAACGTTATACGTTATATCGTATTGCTATATAACGATATACGTTATATCCTAATACTACATTACGTTATACGTCATATCGTAATAGAACATTACGTTTTACATTACAATCTAATTCTATATAACGTTATACGTCATATCGTATCACCACATAACGTTATTCGTTATATCGTAGTAGCACATAACGTTATACGTTACATCGTAATACCACATAACGTTATACGTTATATCGTAATACCACATAACGTTATACGTTATAAGGTAATACGATATAACGTTATACGTCATGTCGTATTGCTACATGACGTTATACGTTATATTCTAGTACTACATTACGTTATACGTCATATCGTAACACCACATAACGTTATACGTTATATCGTGTTGCTTTACGACGTTATACGTTATATTTTAATACTACATTACGTTAAACGTCATATCGTAATACCACATAACGTTATACGTTATAACCTAATACTACGTAACGTTATTCGTCATATCGTAACACCACATAACGTTACACGTTGTATCGTATTGCTATATGACGTTATACGTTATATTTTAATACTACATTACGTTAAACGTCATATCGTAATACCACATAACGTTCTACGTTATAACGAAATACTATATAACGTTATACGTCATATCGTAACACCACATAACGTTACACGTTGTATCGTATTGCTATATGACGTTATACGTTATATTTTAATACTACATTACGTTAAACGTCATAT
This sequence comes from Bombus pyrosoma, assembly GCF_014825855.1. Taxonomy (NCBI): domain Eukaryota; kingdom Metazoa; phylum Arthropoda; class Insecta; order Hymenoptera; family Apidae; genus Bombus; species Bombus pyrosoma. The sequence goes on along the minus strand of NW_025219986.1, from coordinate 1,640,441 downwards.
CGTAATACCACATAACGTTATACGTTATAACGTAATACTACGTAACGTTATTCATCATATCGTAACACCACATAACGTTATACGTTATATCGTGTTGCTGTATAACCTTATACGTTATATTCTAATACTACATTACGTTATACGTCATATCGTATCACCACATAACGTTATTCGTTATATCGTAGTAGCACATAACGTTATACGTTACATCGTAATACCACATAACGTTATACGTTATAACGTAATACTACGTAACGTTATTCGTCATATCGTAACACCACATAACGTTATACGTCATATCGTATTGCTATATGACGTCATACCTTATATCCTAATACTAAATTACGCTATGCGTCATATCGTAATACCACATGACGTTATACGTTATAACGTAATACTAATTAACGTTATACGTCATATCGTAACAAAATATAACGTTATACGTTATATCGTAATACCACATAACGTTATACGTTATAA
>NW_025219986.1:1637350-1639461 GCF_014825855.1 Bombus pyrosoma | reverse complement strand
TAATAGTACATAACGTTATACGTTATAACATAATAGTACATAACGTTATACGTTATAACCTAATGCTACATAACGTTATACGTCATATCGTAATACTACATAACGTTATACGTTATAACCTAATGCTACATAACGTTATACGTTATATCGTAATACTACATAACGTTATACGTTATATCGTTATACTATATAACGTTATGCGTTTTATCGTAATACTACATTACGTTATACGTTATAACATAATAGTGCATAACGTTATACGTTATAACACAATAGTACATAACGTTATACGTTATATCCTAATGCTACACAACGTTATACGTTATATCCTAATACTACATAACGTTATACGTTATAACCTAATGCTAAATAACGTTATACGTTATAACGAAATGCTACATAACGTTATACGTTATACCATAATACTACATAACGTTATACGTTATAACACAATAGAACATAACGTTAAACGTTATAACCTAATGCTACATAACGTTATAGGTTATATCGTAGTACTACATAACGTTATACGTTATAACATAATAGTACATAACGTTATACGTTATAACGAAATGCTACATAACGTTATACGTTATACCATAATACTACACAACGTCATACGTTATAACACAATAGTACATAACGTTATACGTTATATCGTATTACTACATAATGTTATACGTTATAACATAATAGTACATAACGTTATACGTAATAACCTTATGCTACATAACGTTATACGTTATATCGTAATACTACACAACGGTATACGTTATAACACAATAGTACATTACGTTATACGTTATAACCTAATGCTACATAACGTTATACGTTATATCGTAATACTACATAATGTTATACGTTATATCGTTAAACTATATATCGTTATACGTCTTATCGTTATACTACATAACGTTATACGCTATAACGTAATATTACATAACGTTATACGTTATTACATAATAGTACATAACGTTATACGTTATAACGAAATGCTACATAACGTTATACGTTAGAGCGTAATAGTACATAACGTTATACGTTATAACATAATAGTACATAACGTTATACGTTATAACCTAATGCCACATAACGTTATACGTAACATCGATATACTACATAACGTTATACGCTATAACGTAATAGTACATAACATTATACGTTATAACATAATAGTACATAACGTTATACGTTATAACCTATTGCTACATAACGTTATACGTTATATCGTAATACTACATAACGTTATACGTTATAACATAATAGTGCATAACGTTATAAGTTATAACACAATAGTACATAACGTTATAAGTTATAACCTAATGCTACACAACGTTATACGTTACATCGTAATACTACATAATGTTATACGTTATATCGTTATACTATATAGCGTTATACGTCTTATCGTTATACTACATAACGTTATACGCTATAACGTAATAGTACATAACGTTATACGTTATAACATAATAGTACATAACGTTATACGTTATATCCTAATGCTACATAATGTTATACGTCATATCGTAATACTACATAACGTTATACGTTATAACACAATAGTACATAACGTTATACGTTATATCCTAATGCTACACAACGTTATACGTTATATCGTAATACTACATAACGTTATACGTTATAACCTAATGCTACATAACGTTATACGTTATATCGTAATACTACATAACGTTATACGTTATATCGTTATACTGTATAACGTTATACGTTATATCGTGATACTACATAGCGTTATACGTTATAACGTAATAGTACATAACGTTATACGTAATAACATAATAGTAAATAACGTTATTCGTTATAACCTAATACTACATAACGTTATACGTTATATTGTAATTCTACATAATGTTATACGTTATAACTCAATAGTACATAACGCTATACGTTATAACCTAATGCTACATAACGTTATACGTTATATCGTAATGCCACATAACGTCATACGTTATACAGTAATACTACATTATGTCATACGTTATAACGTTATACTACATGACGTTAAACGTTATAAAGTATTACAATATAACGTTATACGTTATAACGTAATACTACATAACATTATACGTTAGAGCGTAATAGTACAT
>NW_025219986.1:1633197-1636850 GCF_014825855.1 Bombus pyrosoma | reverse complement strand
TGAATATCGAAGCACGCTTATGCAAAATTGCAAACACGCTGGATATGGCAACGACCAGAGTTGGTGCAGCGCAGTTAGGATTTCGCGCATTTCGCAGCATATGGGGGGTATAAATCGCATCGCATTATCAACACATCACCAATAGCAGCGGAGATACGTTCGGACGAATATACAAGCTTGTATATACAAAACTGGAAATTCGCTGGTCTTAGCCAAGCCCGGAGTTGACGTAGCGCAAACCGGATGTCCTGCTCCATATTGGGCAGCAAATGGAGAGCATGAAGCGCACCCAATTATCGACATATCACCAAAAGCAGCGGAGATACGTTCTGATGAATAATCAAGCTTGAATATGCAAAACTGAAAATACGCTGGTCTCGACCTAGGACAGAGTTTTCGTAGCGAAAACAAGATGTCGTTCGACGTATTTAGCAGCATGTCGGGAGTGAAAGTCGCATCGAGTTATCAACATAATAATAATAGCAGCGGAGATACGTTCAGATGAATATTCATACATGAATATGCAAGGATGAAAATACGCTGGTCTTGACCTAGGACAGAGTTGACGTTGCGAAAACAAGATGTCGTTCGACGTATTTAGCAGCATGTCGGGAGTGAAAATCGCATCGAATTATCAACAAAACAATAATAGCAGCGGATATACGTTCAGATGAATATACAAGCTTGAATATGCAAAACTGGAAATAGGCTGGTCTTAACCTAGACCGGAGGTGACGTAGCGCAAACCGGATGTCGTACCACGTATTGAGCGGCATATGTGGAGCATAACACGAATCGAATTATCGACATTTCTCCAACAGCAGCTGAGATATGTTTAGATGAATATTCATGCTTGAATATGCAAAACTGGAACTACGCTGGTTTTGACCTAGGACAGAGTTGTCGTAGCGAATACAAGATGTCGTTCCACGTATTTAGCAGCATGTTGGGATTGAAAATCGCATTCGAATTATCAACATAACAATAATAGCAGCGGAGATACGTTCAGATGAATTTACAAGCTTGAATATACACAAATGAAAATACGCTCGTCTTAACCTAGACCGGAATTGACGTGGCGCAAACCGGATGTCGTGCTCCGTATTTGGCAGGATATGTGAAGTACAACGCGCATTGAATTGTAGACATATCACCAATAGCAACGGACATATGTTCAGATGAATATTCATATTTGAACATGCAAAACTGGAAATACGTTGGTCTTGACATAGGACCGAGTTGACGTAGCGAAAACAAAATGTCGTTCCACGTATTTGGCAGCATATGTTGAGCATAAAGCGCTTAGAATTGTGCACATATCTCGAATAGCAGCGGCGATACGTTCTGTTGAATACTCAACCCTGAATATGCAAAGCTGCAACTGCGCTGGATTTCGCACTGCCCAGATTTGACGTCGCGCAAACCGGATGTCCTGCTGCATATTGGGCAGCAAATGGAGAGCATGAAGCGCACCCAAATATCGACATATCACCAAAAGCAGCGGAGATACGTTCAGATGAATATTCATACATGAATATGCATACCTGGAAATACGCGGGTCTTGACCAAGACCAGAGTTGACGTTGCGAAAACAAGATGTCGTTACACGTATTTCGCAGCATGTCGGGAGTGAAAACCGCATCGAATTATCAACATAACAATAATAGCAGCGGAGATACGTTCAGTTGAATATACAAGCTTGAATATGCACAACTGGAAATACGCTGGTCTTAACCTAGACCGGAATTGACGTGGCGCAAACCGGATGTCGTGCTCCGTATTAGGAAGTATATGTCAACTATACCGCGCATCGATATGCCGACATATGCCGCTCAGCAGCTGTGAAACGTTCAATTGAATATTGAAGACGGAAAATGCAAAAGTGCAAATACACAGGATTAGACCTACATCAGGCTTCACATAGCGCTAAGAGGATGTCGTGCTCTGTGTTCGCCATCATCAGAGCTGTATAATGCGCATCGAATTATCGGCATATCACCAATAGCAGCGGAGATACGTTCGGACGAATATACAAGCTTGTATATACAAAACTGGAAATACGCTGGTCTTAGCCTAGCCCGGAGTTGACGTAGCGCAATCCGGATGTCGTGCTCTATATTTGGCAGCAAACGTGAGGAGTAACGCGCATCGAATTATCGACATATCACCAGTTGCAGCGGAGATACGTTCAGATGAATATACAAGCTTGAATATACAAAACTGGAAATGCGATCGTCTTTAACTAGACCAGATTTGACATAGCCCAAATCGGATGTCGTGCTTTGTATTTGGTAGCACATGTAGAGCATAAAGCGCATTAAATTATCGACATATCACCAACAGCGGCTGAGATACCTTGAATTGAATATTCAAACTTGAATACTCAAAACTGGAACTACGCTGGTTTTGACCTAGACCGGAGTTGACGTAGCGCAAACCGGATGTCGTGCTCCGTATTGGGCAGCATGTGGGGAGTATAACGTGCATCGAAATGCCGAGATATGACCAATAACAGCTGAGAAACGTCCAATTCAATATTCAAGCTTAAACATCGCAAAAATGGAACTACGCTGGTCTTCACCCAGACCAGACTTGACGCAGCGAAATCCGAATGTCGTGCTCTCTATTTGGCAGCATATGTGGAGTATAACGAGCACCGAATTATCGACATATCACCAATAGCAGCGGAGATACTTTCAGATGAATATTCAAGCTTCAATATGCAAAACTGGAAATACGATCGTCTGTACGTAGACCAGAGTGGACGTAGCGGAAGCCGGATGTCGTTCCAGGTATTTCGCAGCGTATGTGGAGTATAACGCGTTCAGAATTGTGGACTTATCTCGAATGGCAGGTGAGATACGTTCTATTGAATATTTAAGCCAGAATATAAAAAGCTGCAACTTCGCTGGATTTCGCAGTGCCCAGATTTGACGTAGCGCAAACCGGATGTCGTGCTCTGTATTTGGCAGCATATGCGGTGAATAACGCACTTCGAATCATCAACACATCGCCAATAGCAGCGGAGATACGTTCAGATGAATACTGAAGCCCGAATGTGCATGACTGGAAATACGCAGGATTTGGCAGTGGTCAGATTTGACAGTGTGCAAACCGGATGTCGCTCCACGCATTTCACATCATATGGGGAGCATAAAGCGCATGGAATTGTCCGCATATCACCAATATCAGCGGGGATACGTTCAGATGAATAATCAATCTAGAATATGCAAAACTGGAAATACGCTGGCCTTAACCTGGACCAGAGTTGACATAGCGCAAACCGGATGCCGTGCTCTGTATTTGGCAGCATATCAGGTGAATAACGCGCATCGAACCATCGAGATATCACCAATAGCGGCGGAGATAAATACAGATGAATATTCATGATTTAATATGAAAAACTGGCAGTACACTCGTCTTAACCTAGACAAGAGTTGACGTAGGGCAAACAGGATGTCGTGCTCCGTATTAGGCAGTATATGTCAACTATGCCGCGCATCGAAATGCCGACATATGCCGAATAGCAGCTGAGAGGCGTTCGATTGTATGTGGAAGTCTGAATATGCAAAGCTGCAACTTCGCTGGATTGGGCAATACCTCGAGATGACGTAGCGCAGACCAGATGTCGTGCTCTGTATTTGGCCGCATAC
>NW_025219986.1:1630603-1632697 GCF_014825855.1 Bombus pyrosoma | reverse complement strand
GATATAACGTATAACGATATGTAGTATTACGATATAACGTATAACGATATGTTGTATTATGATATAACGTATATGGATATGTTGTATTACGATATAACGTATAACGTTATATGGTATTACGATATAACGTATAACGTTATATGGTATTACGATATAACGTATAACGTTATGTAGTGTGACGTTATGACGCATAACGATATATGGTACTACGATATAACGGATAACGATATGTTGTATTGCGATATAACGTATAACGATATGTAGTATTACGATATAACGTATAACGTTATACAGTACTACGATATGACGTATAACGTTATATGGTATTACGATATAACGTATAACGATATGTAGTATTACGATATAACGTATAACGTTATACAGTACTACGATATGACGTATAACGTTATATGGTATTACGATATAACGTATAACGATATGTTGTATTACGATATAACGTATAACGTTATATGGTATTACGATATAACGTATAACGTTATGTAGCATTACGATATAACGTATAACGATATGTAGTAATTCGTTATAACGTATAACGTTATATAGGATTACGATATAACGTATGACCTTATAAGGTAATATGTTATAACGTATAACGGTATGTAGTATTACGATATAACGTATAACGATATGTAGTATTACGATATAACGTATGACGTTATACAGTATTAAGATATAACGTATAACGTTATATGGTATTACGATATAACGTATACAGATATGATGTATTTCGATATACCGTATAACGTTACGTAGTATTCCGATATAACGTATAACATTATGTACTGTTACGTTACAACGTATAACGTAATATAGTATTACGATATAACGTATATCGATATGTAGTGTTACGTTATAACGTATAACGATATATGGTACTACGATAAAAGGTATAACGATATGTTGTATTACGATATAAGGTATAAAGTTATGTAGTGTTACGTTATAACGAATAACGTTATGTAGTATTACGTTATTGCGTATAACGCTACATAGTATTACGGTACAACGTAAAACGTTATGTAGCATTACGATATAACGTATGACGTTATGTAGCATTACGTTATAGCGTATAACGTTATGTCGTATTACGATATAATGTATAACGTCATGTACTATTACGACATAACGTATAACTTTATATGGTAATACGATATAACGTATAGCGATATCTAGTATTACGATATAACGTATGACGGTATGTTGTATTATGATATAACGTATATGGATATGTGGTATTACGATATGACGTATAGCGTTATACAGTATTAAGATATAACGTATAACGTTATATGGTATTACGATATAACGTATATGGATATGTTGTATTTCGATATACCGTATAACGTTACGTAGCATTACGATATAACGTATAACCTTATGTAGTATTACGTTACAACGTATAACGTTATATTGTATTACGATATAACGTATAACGTTATGTAGCATTACGATATAACGTATAACGTTATGTAGTATTACGTTATAGCGTATAACGTTATACAGAATTACGATATAACGTATAACGTTATATGGTATTACGATATAACGTATAACGATATGTAGTATTACGATATAACAAACAACGATATGTAGTATTACGATATAACGTATATCGATATGTAGTGTTACGTTATAACGTCTAACGATATATGGTAATGCGATTTAACGTATAACGATATGTTGTATTACGATATAACGTATAACGTTATGTAGCATTACGATATAACGTATAACGTTATGTAGTATTACGTTATAGCGTATAACGTTGTATAGTATTACGATATGACGTATAACGTTATATGGTATTACGATATAACGTATGTGGATATGTTGCATTTCGATATACCGTATAACGTTATGTACTGTGACGTTACAACGTATAACGTTATGTAGTACTACGTTACAACGTATAACGTTATATAGTATTACGATATAACGTATAACGTTATGTAGCATTACGATATAACGTATAACGATATGTAGCATTACGATATAACGTATAACGTTATGTAGCATTACGATATAACGTAATACGTTATGTAGCATTACGTTATAGCGTATAACGTTATGTAG
>NW_025219986.1:1629038-1630103 GCF_014825855.1 Bombus pyrosoma | reverse complement strand
GTTTTACGTTATATCATAATACAATCTAACGTTATACGTTAAAACGTAATACCACATATCGTTATACGTTATATCGTAATACCACATATCGTTATACGTTATATCGTAACACCATATAACGTTATACGTTATATCGTAATACAATATAACGTTATACGTTATATCGTAATACTATATAACGTTATACGTTATATCGCAACACTATATCGTTTTACGTTGTATCATAATACAATATAACGATATACGTTAAAACGTAATACCACATATCGTTATACGTTATATCGTAATACTATATATCGTTATACGTTATATCGTAATACTATATAACGTTATACGTTATATCGTAATACAATATAACGTTATACTATATATCATAATACTATATAACGTTATACGTTATATCATATTACTATATAACGTTATACGTTGTATCGCAATACTATATAACGTTATACGTTATATCGTAACACCATATAACGTTATACGTTATATCGTAATACTATATAACATTATACGTTATATCATAATACTATATATCGTTATACGTTATATCGTAATACTATATAACGTTATACGTTATATCGTAATACAATGTAACGTTATACGTTATATCGTAATACAATATAACGTTATACTATATATCATAATACTATATAACGTTATACGTTATATCATAATACTATATAACGTTATACGTTGTATCGCAATACTATATAACGTTATACGTTATATCGTAACACCATATAACGTTATACGTTATATCGTAATACTATATAACATTATACGTTATATCATAATACTATATATCGTTATACGTTATATCGTAATACTATATAACGTTATACGTTATATCGTAATACAATGTGACGTTATACGTTATATCGTAATACAATATAACGTTATACGTTATATCATAATACCATATAACGTTATACTATATATCATAATACTATATAACGTTATACGTTATATCATAGCACAATATAACGTTATGCGTTATATCGTAATACTATATAACGTTATGCGTTATATTGTAATACTATATAACGATATACGTTATATCGT
>NW_025219986.1:1621930-1628538 GCF_014825855.1 Bombus pyrosoma | reverse complement strand
AAAAAATTAGGATTTCGAAGAAGTGAGAGTGATTATTGTCTGTATGTGAAGCATGAAAGCGATGATGTTATATACTTAATTCTATTCGTGGACGACTTATTAATATGTGGAAAAAACAAAAGAAAAATCGATGAAATTAAAAACAAATTGTCAAACAAATTTGCGATGAAGGACTTAGGTGAAGTAAAGACTTACTTAGAGATAAACATCGAATACGATCATAAGAAATGTGAGATGAAATTAGATCAAAGTAGTTATATAGAGTCTTTAGCGAAACAATATAATATAGAAAATAGTAAGCTATATTCTACACCAATGGAACAAAACTTAAGTTTAGAACCCGCACAATCAGTATCAGACAATGTAAGACATAGAAATCTCATAGGAGCTTTATTGTATATTAGTATTGGAACAAGATTAGACGTTAGCTATAGTGTAAACTATTTAAGTCGATTTCAAAACAGTTACGACAAGACCCATTATAAATATGCATTGAGAATTCTGAAATACTTGTATTTGACTAGGAAATTAAAATTAACTTATAAAAGAAATCTAAATGCTGAAGCTATCGATTGTTTTGTTGACGCTGATTGGGCTGGAGATAAAGTAGATAGAAAGTCCACTACGGGCTTTATCATAAGATCTTTCGGGAACGCAATTTACTGGAAATCAAAAAAACAAAGTAGCGTAACAAAATCATCAACAGCCGCCGAGTATGTAGCTTTATCAGAAGCTGTGAGCGAAATTAAATTTGTAAGAAAATTGTTAAAAGATTTCAGAATAATGATAGAGACACCAATAAAAATTTACGAAGATAATTCTGGAGCGATTGCAATATCAAAATTAGGAAACTAAACAAAAAATTCTAAGTACATTGAATTTCACTTCCATTTTGTGAATGAAAGTTACGAAAATAAAGAGATTGACATTATAAAAGTAGACTCAGAAAATAATGTAGCTGATATTTTAACGAAGGCTCTAGGGAGAAATAAGTTTGAAAATTTTAGATTACTTTTAAGAATGGTTTGATTGACTTGTAAAAGGAAATGAATATGCAGCACAAAAAATGAAGGTGTGTTGAGATATGTATAATTTTCTGTGCTGGACTAGGTTAAACGCGCGGTAAGAATACTTGTATGCTAGTATCAGTGTGTGGAAGTATGTATGTGCGCGGCGTCTCGAAAACAGATGAAGGTAAACAATTCAGTCGTTAGAAGCATCTGGAAGGACAGTCGGTTAATATCGGGTATAGAAGAAAGTTCTAGGACGCGTGCAGATATGTATCGATAAATATAATAGACATCGTCCATTAAGCAAATGTATAATTATTCAAACATTAATTAAAGGAGTAAATTTTCTGTTCCCATAACATTATTTCGGCTTCAAAGATCCAAAATAATCAACAAGAATATTCAAGCTTGAATAAGCAGGGCAGTAATTGCATTGGATTTGACCGGATCCAGAGATGACATAGCGTAAACCACAGGATGTGCGCTGTATTTGGCAGCATACGTGGAGTATAACGCGCATCGAATTATCAACATATCAACAATAGCAGCGCAGATATGTTCTGATGAATATTCAAGCTTGAATATGCAAAACTGGAAATGCGCTGTATTTGATAGCGCCGAAGGTTAAGGCAGGACAAACAGGATGTCGTGCTCTGTATATGGCAGAGTATGAGGTGTATAACGCGCATCAAATTATCGACATATCACGGATAGCAGCGGAGATACGTTCAGATCAATATTCGTGCTTGAATATGCAAAACTGAAACGACGCTCGTCTTAACCTAGACCATCGGTTGACGTAGCGCAATCCGGATGTCGTGCTCTGTGTTTGGCAGCATTTGTGTAGCATCACGCGCATTGCAATACCGACATATCACCAATAGCAGCTGAGAAATTATCTATTGAATATTGAATCCCGAATATGCAATACTGCAAACACGCTGGATATGCCCAGATGTGCCTGGATGTGCCCAGATTTGACGTAGCGCAATGCGGATGTCGCTCCGCGTATTTCGCACTATTTGGGGGTTATAAATAGCATCGAATTATCAACATATCAACAATAGCAGCGGAGGTACATTCAAAAGAATGGTCAAGCCTGAACCAGCACAACAGTAATTACATTGGATTTGGCCCGAATCAGAGTTAACATAGCGTAAAGAGCAGGATGAGCGCTGTATTTGGCAGCAATTGTGAAGTATAACACGCATCGAATTATCGAAATATCACCAATATCAGCAGGGATACGTTCAGATGAATAGTGAAGACCGAGTGTGCAAAACTGAAAATACGCTTGGCAGTGGCATACGGTTTGGCAGTGGCATACGGTTTGGCAGTGGCATACGGTTTGGCAGTGGTCAGGTTTTACAGAGTGCAAACCGGATGTCGTACCACGTATTTGGCAGCATATATGGAGTATAACGCGCTCAGAATTGTAGACATGCATCGAGTCGCAACAAATACACGATCAATTGAATGTTCAAGCCTGAATATGCAACGCTGCAACTACGCCGCAATTCGCAGTGCGCAGAGTTGACATAGCAAAAGCGGATGCATTTGGCAGCATATGAGGTGAACAACGCTCATCGAATTACCGACGAATCACCAATATAACGTATAACGTCATGTCGTCATAACGTATAACGTTATAAAGTATTACATTATAACGTATAACGTTATGTAGTATTACGTTACAACGTCTAGCGTTATGTGGTAATACGTTATATAGTATTACGATACAACGTCTAACGTTATATGGTAATAAGTTATAACGTATAACGTTATGTAGTATTAAATTACAACGCATAACGTTATGTAGTACAACATTATGACGTATAACGCTATGAAGTACAACGTTATTGCGTATAGCCTCATGTAGTACTACGTTATAGAGTATGAAGTTATGTAGTACTACGATATAACGTATAACGTTATAGTATTACGTTATAACGTATAACACTATATAGTATTACGATATAACGTATAACGTTTTGTAGTATTATGTTATAACGTATGACGTTATGTAGTACTACGATATAACGTATAGCGTTATGTAGTACAACATTATAACGTATAACGTTATGTGTTATTACGTTACAACGTTTAACGATATGCAGTATTACGTTATAACGTATTACATTATTTATTATTACGATATAACGTGTAACGATATATGGTAATACATTATAACGTATAACGTAATGTAGTATTATGTTATAACGTATAACTTTATAAAGAAATACGATAATTCGTATAGTGTTATGAAGTGCAACGTTATAAAGTATAACGTTATGTAATATTAGGTTATAACCTATAACGTTATATAGTATTACGATACAACGTATAACGTTATATGGTAATACGTTATAACGTATAACCGTTATGTAGTATTATATTACAACGTATGGCGTTATGTCTTACAACATTATAACGTATAACGTTTTGAAGTACAACGTTATAGCGTATAAAGTTATATGGTAATACATTTTAACGTGTAATGTTATGTAGTATTAAGATATAACGTATAACTGTATGTAGCATTACGTTATAACGTATAACGTTATGCAGTACAACGTTATAACGTATAACGTCATGTAGTTCAACGTTATGTAGTGCTACGATATAACGTATAACGTTATGTAGTACAGCGTTATAACGTATAACGTTATGTAGTATTATATTACAACGTATTACGTTATATAATATTACGCTACAGCGTATAAATTTATATGGTAAGACATTTTAACGTGTAATGTTGTCTAGTACTACGATATAACGTATAACTTTGTGTAGCATTACGTTGTAACGTATAACGTTATGTAGTACAACGTTATAACGTATAACGTTATGTAGTACAAGGTTGTATCGTGTAACGTTATGTAGTAAAACGTTATATCGTATAACGTTATGTAGTATAACGTTATAACGTATAACATTATGTTGTATTACGTTATAACGCATAACGTTATATGGTATTACGTTATAACGTATTACATTATATAGCATTACGATATAACGAATATCGATATATGGTAATACATTATAACCTATAATGTTACATAGTATTACGATATAACGAATAACGTTATATAGTATTACGCTATAACGTATAACGTTATGCCGTACAACTTTATAGCGTATAACGTTAAGTGCTACAACGTTATAACGTATAACGCTAGGTAGTACTACGATATAACGTATAACGTTATATAGTACTACGTTATAATGTTTAACGTTATCTAGTATTACGTTATTACGTATATCGTTAGATGGTCATACGTTATAACGTATATCATTATATGGTAATACGTTACAACGTATATCGTTATATGGTAGTACATTGAAACGTATAATGTACCGTAGTTTTACGTTATAACGTATAACGTTATGTATTATTGCGTTATAGCGTATAGCGTTATTTAGTATTACGTTAAAACGTATAACGTTATATATTATTACGTTATATCGTATAACGTTATGTAATATTACGCTATATCGTATAAAGTTATGCAGTATTGCGTTATAACGTTTAATGTTATCTAGTATTACGTTAGTACGTATATCGTTATATGGTAATACGTTATAACGTATATCGTTATATGATAGTACGCTGAAACGTATAGCGTTCAGTAGTATTACGTTATAACGTGTCACGTTATGTATTATTGCGTTATGGCGTATAGCGTTATTTTGTAGTACGTTAAAACGAATAATGTTATATATTATTACGTTATAACGTATAACGTTATGTAGTCTTACGTTACAACGTCTAAAGTTTTATAGTGTTACGTTACAACGTATATCGTTATATAGTTTTACGTTACAGCGTATAACATTATATGATAATTATGACATAACGTATAACCTTATGTAGTAGTACGATATATAGTATAACGTCATATAGTATTACGATATATCGCATAACGTTATATGGCATTACGTTATGACGTATAACGATATGTAGTACTACGATATAACGTATAACGTACCGTAGTATTACGTTATAACGTATAACGTTATGTATTATTGCATTATAGCGTATAGCGTTATTGAGTATTACGTTAAAACGTATAACGTTATATATTATTACATTATAACGTATAACGTTATGTAATATTACGTTATATCGTATAAAGTTATGTAGTATTGCGTTATAACGTAAAACGTTATGTATTATTACGTTATAACGTTTAACGTTATATAGTATTACGTTATAACGTATAACGTTATATGATAATTATGACATAACGTATAACGTTATGTAGCAATACGATATACAGTATAACGTTATATAGTATTACGATATATCGCATAACGCTATGTAGTACAACGTTATAACGTATAACGTTATATAGTATTAGGACATAAATTTAACGTTTTGTAGTATTACGTTGTAACGTATAAAGTTATATGATAATTATGAGATAACGTATAACGCTATGAAGTAATACGTTATAACGTATAACGTTATAGAGTATTACGATATATCATATAACGTTATATGGTATTACGTTATAACGTATAACGTTATGTAGCATTACGTTATATCGTATAACGTGATATAGTATTACGTTATAACGTTTAACTTTATATAGTATTACGTTATAACGTATATCGCTCGGTTGTATAACGTTATATCGTGTATCGTTATGTAGTATTACGTTATAACGTATATCGTTATATGGTAGTACGTTACAACGCATATCGTTATGTAGTATTACGTTATATAGTATTACGTTATAATGTATCACGTTATATGGCAATACAGAATAACGTATAACGTTATGTAGTATTACGATATATCATATAACGTTATATGGTAATATGTTATAACGTATAACGTGATATATTATTACGTCGTAGCGTTCAACGTTATACAGTTTCACGTTATAAAGTATACCGTTATGTAGTATTTCGGTATAACGTATATCGTTATATGGTAATACGTTATAAGGTATATCGTTATATGGTAGTACGTAATAACGTATAACGTTCAGTACTATTTCGTTATAACGTGCATCATTTTGTATGATTACGTTATAACGTATAACGTTGTATGACAATACAGTATAACGTATAACGTTATGTAGTATTACGTTATAACGTATAACGTCATATAGAATAAGGTTATAACGTATATCGTTATATGGTGATACGTTAAAAACGTATATCGTTATATGGTAGTAAGTTATAACGTATATCGTTATGTAGAATTTCGTTATAACGTATAGCGTTATGTAGCATTACGTTATAACATATAACGTGATATAGTATTATTTTATGACGCATATCGTTATATGGTAATACGTTATAACGTATATCGTTATATGGTAGTACGTTATAACGTATATCGTTATGTAGTATTACGTTATATAGTATTACGTTATAATGTATAACGTTATGTAGTATTACGTTATAACGTATAACGTTATATGGTAATACGATATAACGTATAACGTGATATATTATTACGTTGTAACGCTTAACGTTTTATAGTATTACGTTATAACGTTTACCGTTATGTAGCATCGCGTTATAACGTATAACGTTATGTAGCATCACGTTATAACAAATAACGTGATATAGTATTATTCTATA
>NW_025219986.1:1619462-1621430 GCF_014825855.1 Bombus pyrosoma | reverse complement strand
ACGTATATAGTTATATAATAATACTCCGCAACGTATAACGATATATAGTATTACGTTATAACGTATATCGTTGTATAGTAATACGTTATAGCGAATAACGTTACTTTGCATTTCGTTATATCGTATAACGTAATGTAGTATTACATTATAACGTATATCGTTATATGGTACTGCGTTATAACGTATATCGTTATATGGTTTTACGTTATAACGTATATCGTTATATGGTAGTACGTTATGACGTATAACGTTCAGTAGTATTTCGTTCCAACGTATATCGTTATATAATATTACGTCATAACGTATAAAGTTATATAATAATACTCCGCAACGTATAACGATATATAGTATTACGTTATAACGTAAATCGTTGTATAGTAATACGTTATAGCGAATAACGTTATGTAGTATTACGTTACAACGTATAATAATTTATAATGTTACGTTATAACGTATAACGGTATATAGTATTAGATCATAACGTATATCGTTATATTGTATTACGATATAACGTATGGCGGTGAGTAGTATTACTTTATAACGTATATCGTTATATGGTAATACATTATAACGTATAATGTTAAGTAAAATTACGATATAACGTATAACGTTATGTAGTATTACGTTATAACGTATAACGTTATGTCGTAATACGTTATAACGTGAAATATTACGTAGTATTTCGTTATAAAGTATAACATTATGTATTATTACGTTATAACGTATATCGTTATATGGCAATACGTTATACCGTATAACCTTATGCATTATTACGTTATAACGCATATCGTTATATGGTAATACGTTATAACGTATATCGTTATATGGTAGTACGTTATAACGTATAAGGTTCAGTAGTAATACGTTATAGTGTATAACGTTATCTATTAATACGTTATAACGTATAGCGTTATGTAGTATTACGTTAAAACGTATAACGTTATATACTATTACGTTATAACGTATAACGTTATGTAGTATTACGTTATAACGTATAACGTTATGTAGTATTACGTTATAACGTATAACGATAGATAGTATTACGTTATAACGTACAACGTTATATAGTATAAGCTTATAACGTATATCGTTATATTCTAATACGATATAACGTATAGCGTTCAGTAGTATTACGTTATAACGTATATCGTTATATGGTAATACGTTATAACGTATAACGTTCAGTAGTATTACGTTATAACACATGACGTTATGTAGTATTACGTTATATCGTATAACGTTAGGTATTATTACTTTATGACGTATATCGTTATATGGTAATACGTTATAACGTACAACGTTCAGTAGTAATACGTTATAGCGTATAACGTTATGTATTAATACGTTATAACGTATAGCGTTATGGAGTATTACGTTATAACGTACAACGATAGATAGTATTACGTTATAACGTATAACGTTATATAGTATTAGCTTAAATCGTTTATTCTTATAGTGTAATACGATATAACGTATAGCGTTCTGTAGTATTACGTTAAAACTTTTAACGTTATATACTATTACATTATAACGTATAACGTTATGTAGTATTACGTTATAGCTTAAATCGTTATGTAGTATTACGAAATAACGTATAACGTTATGTATTATTGCGTTATAACGTATATCGTTATATGGTAATATGTTATAACGTATATCGTTATATAGTAATACGTTATCATGTATAGCGCTATGTAGTATTACGTTATAACGTATACCGTTATGTAGTATTGCGTTATAACGTATATCGTTATATTGTAATACGTTATAACTTATATCGTTATATGGTAGTACGTTATAACGTATATCGTTATGTAGTATTACGTTATATAGTATTACGTTATAACGTATAGCGTTATGTAGTATTACGTTATAACGTATATCGCTATATAGTAATACGTCATAACGTATAACGCTCAGTAGTATTACGTTATAACGTATAACGTTATGTAGCATCACGTTATATCG
>NW_025219986.1:1615857-1618962 GCF_014825855.1 Bombus pyrosoma | reverse complement strand
GTAGTGTTACGATATAACGAATAACGATATGTAGTATTACCATATAATGTGTAACGATATGTGGTATTACGATATAACGTATAACGTTATATGGTAATACGTTATAACGTATAACGATATGTACTATTACGACATAACGTGTAACGCTATGTCGTATTTGGTTATAACGTGTAACGTTATGGAGCATTACGATATGACGTATAACGTTATGTAGCATTACGATATAACGTATAACAATATGTAGCATTACGATATGACGTATAACGTTATATGGTGTTACGACATTACGCATAACGATATGTAGTGTTACGATATAACGTATAACGATATGTAGCATTACGATATGACGTATAATGTTATGTAGCATTACGATATAACGTATAACGTTATATAGTATTACGTTATAATGTATAACGTTATGTAGTACTACGTTATAGCGTTTAACGTTATGTAGTGTTACGTTATAACGTATAACGTTATGTAGCATTACGATATAACGTATAACGATATGTAGCATTACGATATAACTTATAACGTTATGTACTATTACGACATAACGTATAACGTTATGTAGTATTACGATATAACGTATAACGATATGTAGTATTACGATATGACTTATAACGTTATGTACTATTACGACATAACGTATAACGTTATGTAGTATTACGATATAACGTATATCGTTATATAATATTACCATATATCCTATAAAGCTATGTACTATTACGTTATAGCGTATAACGTTATGTAGTACTACGTTATGACGTATAACGTTATATAGCATTACGATATAACGAAAACTATATGTACTGTTACGATATAACGTATAACGATATCTAGTATTACGATATAACGTATAATGTAATGTAGTTTTACGATATAGCATATAACGATATATAATAATACGTTATAACGTTTAACGTTATGTGGTATTACATTATAACGTGTAACGCTATATAGTATTACGATATAACGTATAACGTTATGTAGCATTACGATATAACGTATAACGATATCTAGTATTACGATATAACGTATAATGTAATGTAGCATTACGCTATAACGTATAACGTTATATAGCATTACGTTATAACGTATAACGTTATGTAGTGTTACGTTATAACGTATAACGTTATATAGTGTTACGATATAACGGATAACGTTATATGGTAATACGTTGTAACGTATAACGATATGTAGCATTACGATATAACGTATAACGATATGTGGTATTACGATATAACGTATAATGTTATGTAGCATTACGATATAACCTATAACGTTATATAGTATTACGTTATAACGCATAATGTAATGTAGCATTACGATATAACGTATAACTTTATATAATATTACGTTATAACGTATAACTTTATGTAGTGTTACGATATAACGTATAACGATATGTGGTATTACGATATAACGTATAACGTTATATGGTAATACGTTATAACGTATAACGATATGTACTATTACGACATAACGTGTAACGTTATGTAGTATTTGGTTATAACGTGTAACGTTATGGAGCATTGCGATATGACGTATAACGATATGTAGTAGAACGATATAACGTATAACGTTATATGGTAGTACTTTATAACGTATAACGTTATGTAGTGTTACCTTATAACGTATAACGTTATGTAGAGTTACGATGTAACGGATAACGTTATATGGTAATACGTTCTAACGTATAACGATATGTAGTATTACGATATAACGTATAACGTTATCTAGTATTACGATATAACGTATAACGTTATGTAGCATTACGATATAACGTATAACGTTATCTAGTATTACGATATAACGGATAACGTTATATGGTAATACGTTCTAACGTATAACATTGTATAGTATTACGTTATAACGTATAACGTTATGTAGTGTTACGATATAACGTATAACGATATGTGGCATTACGATATAACGTATAACGTTATATGGTAATACGTTATAACGTATAAAGCTATGTACTATTACGTTATGGCGTATAACGTTATGTAGTACTACGTTATTGCGTATAACGTTATGTAGCATTAAGATATAACGAAAACGATATCTAGTATTACGATATAACGTATAATATAATGTAGCATTACGATATAACGTATAACGTTATATAGTATTACGTTATAACATATAACATAATATAGTATTACGATATAACGGATAACGTTATATGGTAATACGTTCTAACGTATAACGATATGTAGTATTACGATATAACGTATAACGATATGTAGTATTACGATATAACGTATAACGATATGTGGTATTACGATATAACGTATAACGTTATGTGGTGATACGTTATAACGTATAACGTCATATAGTATTACGATATAACGGATAACGTTATATGGTAATACGTTATAACGGATTACGATATGTAGTATTACGATATAACTTATAACGTTATGTACTATTACGACATAACGTATAACGTTTAGTAGTATTACGATATAACGTATATCGTTATATAATATTACCATAGATCGTATAAAGCTATGTACTATTACGTTATATCGTATAATGTTATGTAGTACTACGTTATAACGTATAACGTTATGTAGCATTACGCTATAACGTATAACGATATGTGGTATTACGATATAACGTATAACGTTATGTAGTTTTACGATATAGCATATAACGATATGTAGCATTACGATATGACGTATAACGTTATATGGTATTACGATATTGCGCATAACGATATGTAGTGTTACGATATAACATATAACGTTATGTAGCATTACGATATAACGTATATCAATATGTAGCATTACGATATGACGTATAACGTTATATGGTATTACGATATTACGCATAACGATATGTAGTGTTACGATATAACGTATAACGATATGTAGCATTACGATATGACGTATAACGTTATATAGTATGACGATATTACGCATAAAGACTTGTAGTGTTATGATATAACGTACAACGATATGTAGCATTACGATATGGCGTATAACGTTATATGGTATTACGATATTACGCATAACGATATGTAGTGTTACGATATAACGTATAACGTTATATAGTATTACGTTATAACGTATAACGATATGTAGCATTACGATATAA
>NW_025219986.1:1611556-1615357 GCF_014825855.1 Bombus pyrosoma | reverse complement strand
AGGTTTGCCGACAAATCGATGTGCCATATACACCACATTTGGTGCCAAATACAGAACACGACATCCGGTTTGCGCTATGTCAACACTGGCCTAGGTCCAGACCAGCGTAATTGCTGTTTTGCATATTAATGCTTCAATATTCAATTGAACGTATCTCCACTGCTATTCGAGATATGTCTACAATTCTGAGCGCGTTATATTCCATATAAGCTGCGAAATACGCGGAACGGCATCCGGTTTGCGCTATGTCAACTCTGGTCTAGGTGATGATCAGCGTAGTTTCAGTTTTGCATATTCAAACATGAACATTCATCTGAACGTATTTCCGCTGCTATTGGTGATATGTCGATCATTCGATGCGTGTTATACTCCACATGTGTCGCTAAATACGTGATACGACATCCGGTTTGCACTGTGTCAAATCTGACCACTTCCAAATCCTGCGTATTTGCAGTATCGCACATTCGGTCTTCAATATTCATCTGAAAGTATCTCCGCTGCTATTGGCGATATGTTGATAACTTGCCGCGATTTACACTCCCGACTTGCTGCGAAATACGTGGAACGACATCCTGTTTGCCCGACGTCAACTCTGGTCATGGTCAAGACCAGCGTATTTCCAGTTTTGCATATTCAAGTAAGAATTTTCATCTGAACGTATCTCCGCTGCTATTATTGTTATGTTGATAATTTGCTGCGATTTACACTCTCGCCATTCTGCAAAATACGTGGACGACATCGGGTTTGCGCTATGTTAACTCTGGTCGAGGTCAAGACCAGCGTAGTTTCAGATTTACATATTCAATCATGAGTATTCATCTGAACATATCTCCGCTGCTATTGGTGATATGTCGATAATTCGATGCGTGTTATACTCCACATATGCCGCCAAATACGTGATACGACATCCGGTTTGCGCTATGTCAACTCTGGTCTCGGTCAAGACCAGCGTATTTCCACTTATGCATATTCAAGCTTGAATATTCATATGAACGTATCATCGCTGATATCGGTGATATGCGGATAATTCGATGCGATTTACACTCCCCATATGATGTGAAATACGTGGTGCGACATCCGGTTTGCACTGTGTCAAATCTGACCACTGCCAAATCCTGCTTATTTCCAGTACTGCAAATTCGAGCTTCAATATTCATATGAACGTTTCTCCAGTACTATTGGCGGTATGTTGATAATTTGCCGCGATTTACACTCTCGACATTCTGCCAAATACGTGGAACGACATCCGGTTTGCGCTATGTCAATTCTGGTCTAGGTCAAGACCAGCGTATTTCCAGTTTTGCATATTCAAGCATGAATATTCATCGAACATATCTACGCTGCTTTTGGTGATATGTCTACAATTCAATGCGCGTTATACTCCACATATGCTACCAAATACAGTGCACGACATTCGGTTTGCGCTATGTCAACTCTGGCCTAGGTCCAGACCAGCGTAGTTGCTGTTTTACATATTCAGACTTCAACACTCAAATGAGTGTTCCTCAGCTGCTATTGGCCATCTGTCGACGTTAGAACGCGCGTCATACTCCACATATGCTGCAAATACAGAGCACGACATTCGGTTTGCGCTACGTCAACTCCGGTCTAGGTTAAGACCAGCGAATTTTCAGTATTCTATATACAAGCTTGTATATTCATCCGAACGTATCTCCGCCGCTATTGGTGATGTGTCGATAATTCGATGCCCGGTATACACCACATACGTTGCCCAATAGAAGGCATGACATCCTGTTTCTCCTACCTTAACCGCCGGCGCTATCAAATCCAGCGTATTTGCAGTTTTGCATATTCGGGATACAATATTCAATTCAACGGATCGCCGCTGCTATTGATGATGTGTCGATATCTCGATGCGCTTTACACAACACATTTGCTGCTAAATACAGAGCACAACATCCGGTTTGAGCTATATCAACTCTGGGCAATGCCAAACCCATCGTATTTGCAGCTTTGTATATTCAAGCTTGTATATTCATCTGAACGTATCTCCGCTGCTACTGGTGATATGTCGATAATTCAATACACGTTGTACACGACACATGTTGCCAAATATAGAGCACAACATCAGGTTTGAACTACGTCATTTCTGGGCAACGTCAAACCCAGCGTATTTGCAATTTTGCACATTCGGTCTTCAATATTCATCTGAACGTATCCCCGCTGCTATTGGTAATATGTTAGTAATTCGATGCTCGTTATACACCACATTTGCTGCCACATACAGGGCACGACATCTGGTTAGCGCTATGTCAACTCTTGTCTAGGTTAAGACGAGCGTATTTTCAGTTTTGGATATTCAAGCTTGAATATTCATCTGAACGTAACCCCGCTGATATTGGTGACATGCGGATAATTCGATGCACTTTATACTCCACTTATGCTGCCAAATACGTGGAGCGACATCTGGTTTGCGGTATGCCAAGTCTGGTCTAAGTCAAGACCAGCGTATTTCCAGTTTTGCACATTCAAGCATGAATATTCATCTGAACGTATCTCCACTGCTATCCGAGATATGCCTTAAACCCTGCGAGCCTTATACTCCATATATGCTGCGAAATTCGTGGAACGACATCCGGTTTGCGCTGTGTCAACTCTTGTGAAGGTTAAGACGAGCGTGTTTCCAGTTTTGAATATTCAAGTCTGAATATTCATCTGAACATATCTCCGCTGCTATTGGTGATATGTTGATAATTCGATGCGCGTTATTTACCGCATATGCTGTCAAATACAGGGCTCGACATTCGGTTTGCGCTACGTCAAATCTGGGCACTGCGAAATCCATCGCAGTGGCAGCCTTTTATATTCGGGCTTGAACATTCAATAGAACGTATCTCCGCTGCTATTTGAGATATGTCTACAATTCTGAGCGCGTTATATTCCACAGATGCTGCGAAATACGTGGAACGACATAAGGTTTGCGCTATATCAACTCTGCTCTAGGTTCAGAGCAGCGTATTTCCAGTTTTGCATATTCAAGTGTGAATATTCATCTGAACGTATCTGCGCCGCTATTATTGTTATGTTGATATTTCGATGCGATTTTCACTCCCGACATGCTGCGAAATACGTGGAGCGACATCCGGTATACGCTATGGCAAACCTGGGCATTGCGAAATCCAGCGCATTTGCACCTTTGCGTATTCAGGCTTGCATATTCAATAGAACGTATCGCCACTGCTATTCGAGATATGTCTTCAACCCTGTGCGCGTTATATTCCATATAAGCTGGGAAATACGTGGAACGGCATCCGGTTTGCGCTCTGTCAAATCTGACCACTGCCAAATCCAGCGTGTTTGCAGTTTTGCACATTCGGAATTCAATATTCATCTGAACATATCTCCGCTATTATTGGTGATATGCAGACAATTTGGTGCGCGTTATACTCCACATAAACTGCCAAATAAAGAGCACAGTCCAGTTTTCGCTACGTCAAGTCTGGTCTGGGTCATGACTAGCGTAGTTCCAGTTTCGCATACCCAAGCTTGAACACTCGTCTGGACGTATCTCCGCTGCTATTGTAGATATGTTGGTAATACGATGCGTTTTTCACTCCCGACATGCTGCGAAATACGTGGAACGACATCTTGTTTTCGCTACGTCAACTCTGTCCTAGGTCAAGACCAGCGTATTTCTAGTCTTACACATTCAAGTATGAATATTCATCTGAACGTATCTCCGTTGCTATTGGTGATATGTCGATAATTCGATGTTCGTTATACACCACATACTTTGCCAAATAGAGGGCATGACATCCTGTTTGCCCTACCTTAACCTTC
>NW_025219986.1:1604279-1611056 GCF_014825855.1 Bombus pyrosoma | reverse complement strand
ATGATTCAAAGTTGAATATTAAATATTGGCCAGAAATAGTTAGAGCCGCGGCGTATTTAAAAAATAGAACCATTGCGAATACATATGAAAATAAAACACCATTTGAAATATTTTTTAAAAGGAAACCAAACATAAGTAATTTAAGATTGTACGGTAGTAGAGTTTTCGTAAGAATACCAGAAATTAAAAGGAATTCGAAGTGGGACAGAAAAGCAGATACTGGAATACTTGTAGGTTATGAAAACGTTGGATATAGGATCTTGGTTAATAATAAAATCATAATTGCAAGACACGTAGAATTTATAGGTGAAAATGATAAATTAATAAGATTTCAAGGAGAAGAAGAATCAGATAATGAAACGGAAAGAGATTTTGACGAACATTCGGGTTCAAACGAAATTCATGAAAGTCAAATAAATAACGAGAAGGTCGAGCAGGCTGCAATAAAAAAGGAAAGAACTTTAAGTAACGAATCAGAAGAAAGACTTGAGGACATAGAAAATAATTTGAGAAGGTCAGCACGGGAAAGAAGGAAACCTCAAAGATATGGCCAAACAAGCTCATATTTCATTTATGTAAATATAGTTAGCGCAGACAGTCCTCAAACCTATGAAGAAGCCTTAAGTGGTGATGACAGCGATTCATGGAAAGAAGCAATGAATCGAGAAATTAATAGTTTAATCAAAAATAAGACCTGGCAATTGGTTAAGAAGCCAAAAGAGAAAAGGGTATTAGATCTGAAATGGATATATACGAATAAATCTGATAATCGTAAGAAAGCGCGACTAGTTGTTCGAGGCTTCCAACAAAAGGAAATACTGGGAGATTTATACTCTCCAGTGGCAAAAATGCAAACGTTAAAGTTATTACTATCTTATTGTTGTCAATACGGTTTGATGGTTATGCAAATGGATGTAGAAACAGCATTCTTAAACGGAACTATAAAATCGGAAGTATTCGTAAAACAACCTATGGGTTACGACGATAAAAGCGGGAGAGTATGTAAATTATCAAAGGCGTTATATGGATTGCGTGAAAGTTCAAGAGCTTGGTACGAATGTTTCGATGAGTATATGAAAAAATTAGGATTCCGAAGAAGTGAGAGTGATTATTGTCTGTATGTGAAGCATGAGAGCGATGATATTATATACTTAATTCTATTCGTGGACGACTTATTAATATGTGGAAGAAACGAAAGAAGAATCGATGAAATTAAAAACAAATTGTCAAATAAATTTGCGATGAAGGACTTAGGTGAAGTAAAGACTTACTTAGGGATAAACATCGAATACGATCATAAGAAATGTGAGATGAAATTAGATCAAAATAATTATATAGAGTCTTTAACGAAACAATATAATATAGAAAATAGTAAGCTATATTCTACACCAATGGAACAAAACTTAAGTTTAGAACCCGCACAATCAGTATCAGACGATGGAGGATACAGAAATCTCATAGGAGCTTTATTGTATATTAGTACTGGAACAAGATTAGACGTTAGCTATAGTGTAAACTATTTAAGTCGATTTCAAAACAGTTACGACAAGACCCATTATAAATATGCATTGAGAATTCTGAAATACTTGTATTTGACTAGGAAATTAAAATTAACTTATAAAAGAAATTTAAATGCTGAAGCTATCGATTGTTTTGTCGACGCTGATTGGGCTGGAGATAAAGTAGATAGAAAGTCCACTACGGGATTTATCATAAGATCTTTCGGAAATGCAATTTACTGAAAATCAAAAAAGCAAAGTAGCGTAACAAAATCATCAACAGCCGCCGAGTATGTAGCATTATCAGAAGCTGTGAGCGAAATTAAATTTATAAGAAAATTGTTAAAAGATTTCAGAATAATGATAGAGACACCAATAAAAATTTACGAAGATAATTCTGGAGCGATTGCAATATCAAAATTTGGAAACTTAACAAAAAATTCTGAATACATTGAAGTTCATTTCCATTTTGTGAATGAAAGATACGAAAATAAAGAGATTGACATTATAAAAGTAGACTCAGAAAATAATGTAGCTGATATTTTAACGAAGACTCTAGGGAGAAATAAATTTGAAAATTTTAGATTACTTTTAAGAATGGTTTGATTGACTTGTAAAAGGAAATGAATATGCAGCACAAAAAATTAAGGTGTGTTGAGATATGTATAATTTTCTGTGCTGGACTAGGTTAAACGCGCAGTAAGAATACTTGTATGCTAGTATCAGTGTGTGGAAGTATGTATGTGCGCGGCGTCTCGAAAACAGATGAAGGTAAACAATTCAGTCGTTAGAAGCATCTGGAAGGACAGTCGGTTAATATCGGGTATAGAAGAAAGTTCTAGGACGCGTGCAGATATGTATCGATAAATATAATAGAGATCGTCCATTAAGCAAATGTATAATTATTCAAACATTAATTAAAGGAGTATATTTTCTGTTTCCATAACATTATTGCGACTTCAAAGATCCAAAATTATCAACAAGAATATTCAAGCCTGAATAAGCAGGACAGTAATTGCATTGGATTTGACCGGATCCAGAGATGACATAGCGTAAACCGCAGGATGTGCGCTGTATTTGGCAGCATACGTGGAGTATAACGCGCATCGAATTATCAACATATCAACAATAGCAGCGCAGATACGTTCTGATGAATATTCAAGCTTGAATATGCAAAACTGGAAATGCGTTGCTCTTAACCTAGACCGGAGTTGACGTAGCTCAACCAGGATGTCGTGCTCTGTGTTTGGCAGCATTTGTGTAGCATCACGCGCATTGCAATACCGACATATCACCAATAGCAGCTGAGAAATTATCTATTGAATATTGAATCCCGAATATGCAATACTGCAAACACGCTGGATATGCCCAGATGTGCCTGGATGTGCCCAGATTTGACGTAGCACAATGCGGATGTAAATGTAGGTTATAAATAAAGTAAATGCGGTTATAAATAGTATCGAATTATCAACATATCAACAATAGCAGCGGAGGTACATTCAATAGAATGGTCAAGCCTGAACCAGCACAACAGTAATTACATTGGCTTTGGCCGGAATCAGAGTTAACATAGCGTAAAGAGCAGGATGAGCGCTGTATTTGGCAGCAATTGTGAAGTATAACACGCATCGAATCATCGAAATATCACCAATATCAGCAGGGATACGTTCAGATGAATAGTGAAGACCGAGTGTGCAAAACTGAAAATACGCTTGGCAATGGCATACGGTTTGGCAGTGGTCAGGTTTTACAGAATGCAAACCGGATGTCATACCACGTATTTGGCAGCATATATGGAGTATAACGCGCTCAGAATAGTAGACATGTATCGAGTCGCAACAAATACACGATTAATTGAATGTTCAAGCCTGAATATGCAAAGCTGCAACTACGCTGAAATTCGCAGTGCGCAGAGTTGACATAGCAAAAGCGGATGTATTTGGCAGCATATGAGGTGAATAACGTTCATCGAATTACCGACGAATCACCAATATAACGTATAACGTCATGTCGTCATACGTTATAACGTATAACGTTATCAAGTATTACATCATAACGTATAACGTTATGTAGTATTACGTTATAACGTAAAACATTATGTAGTATTACGTTATAACGTATATCGTTATATGGTAATACATTATAACGTATAACGTGATATATTATAACGTTGTAACGTTTAACGTTATATAGTATTACGTTATAAAGTATACCGTTATGTAATATTACGTTGTAACGTATAACGTTATATGGTAATACGTTATAACGTATAGCGTGATATATTATTCCGTTGTAACGTATAACGTCATATAGAATTAGGTTATAACGTATATCGTTATATGGTTGTACGTTGTAACGTATAACGTTCAGTAGTATTATGTTATGACGTATAATGTTATGTAGCATTACGTTATATCCTATAACGTAATATAATATTACGTTATAACGTATAACGTCATATAGAATTAGGTTATAACGTATATCGTTATATGGTAGTACGTTGTAACGTATAACGTTCAGTAGTATTATGTTATGACGTATAATGATATGTAGCATTACGTTATATCGTATAACGTAATATTATATGACGTTATAACGTATAACGTCATATAGAATTAGGTTATAACGTATATCGTTATATAGTAATACGAAATAACGTATGACGTTATGTAATATTACGTTACATCGTATATCGTTATGTAGTATTATGTTATAACGTATAACTTTATGTAGTATTACGTTATAGCGTATAACGTTATGTAGTATTACGTTATAACATAAAACATTATGTAGTATTACGTTATAACGTATATCGTTATATCGTAATACATTATAACGTATAACGTGATATATTATAACGTTGTAACGTTTAACGTTATATAGTATTACGCTATAACGTATACCGTTATGTAGTATTACGTTGTAACGTATAACGTTATATGGTAATACGTTATAACGTATAACGTGATATATTATTACGTTGTAACGTTTAACGTTATATAGTATTACGTTATAACGTATAGCGTTATATGGTAGTACGTTATAACGTACATCGTTATGTAGTATTACGTTATATAGTATTACGTTATAACGTATAACGTTATGTAGTATTACGTTATAACGTGTATCGTTATATGGTAATACATTATAACGTATACCGTTCAGTAGTATTACGTTATAACGTATAGCGTTATATGGTAGTACGTTATAACGTATACCATTATATGTTAATACGTTATAACGTATAACGTTATGTAGTATTTCGCTATAACGTATATCGTTATGTGGTAATACGTTATAACGTATATCGTTATATGGTAATACGTTATAACGTATATCGTTATATGGTAGTAAGTTATAACGTATATCGTTATGTAGAATTACGTTATAACGATTAACGTTCTATATAGTATTTCGTTATAACGTATATCGTTATATGGTCATACGTAATAATGTATAACGTTCAGTAGTATTACGTTATAACGTATAACGTTATGTAGCATCACGTTAGTACGTATAACGTTATGTAGCATCACGTTAGTACGTATAACGTTATGTAGCATCACGTTAGTACGTGTAACGTTATGTAGCATTACGTTATATCGTGTAACGTGATAGAGATTATTTTATAACGTATATCGTTATATAGTAATACGTTATCATGTATAACGTTATGTAATAAAACGTTATGACGTATATCGTTATACGGGAATACGTTATAACGTATAACGTTCAGTAGCATTATGTTATGACGTATAATGTTATGTACCATTACGTTATATCGTATATCGTAATATAGTATTACGTTATAACGTATAACGTCATATAGAATTAGGTTATAACGTATATCGTTATATAGTAATACGAAATAACGTATAACGTTATGTAATATTACGTTACATCGTATATCGTTATGTAGTATTATGTTATAACGTATAACTTTATGTAGTATTACGTTAAAGCGTATAACGTTATGTAGCATTACGTTATAACGTAAAACATTATGTAGTATTACGTTATAACGTATATCGTTATATCGTAATACATTATAACGTATAACGTGATATAATAAAACGTTGTAACCTTTAACGTAATATAGTATTACGCTATAACGTATACCGTTATGTAGTATTACGTTGTAACGTATAGCGTCATATGGTAAAACGTTATAACGTATAACGTTCAGTAGTATTATGTTATGACGTATAATGTCATGTAGCATTACGTTATATCGTATAACGTAATATAGTATTACGTTATAACGTATAACGTCATATAGAATTAGGTTATAACGTATAACGTTATATGACACTACAGTATAACTTATAACGTTATGTAGTATTTCGTTGTAACGTATAACGTTATATGGTAATACGTTATAACGTATAACGTGATATATTATTATGTTGTAACGTTTAACGTTATATAGTATTACGTTATATAGTATACCGTTATACGTTAATACGTTATAACGTATAACGTGATATATTATTACGTTGCAACGTTTAACGTTATATTGTATTACGTTATAACGTATAACGTTATGTAGTATTACGTTATAACGTATATCGTTATATGGTAATACGTTATAACGTATACCGTTCAGTAGTATTACGTTATGATGTATAATGTTATGTAGCATTACGTTATATCGTGTAACGTAATATAGTATTACGTTATAACGTATAACGTGTTATAGAATTAGGCTATAACGTATATCGCTATATGGTAATACGTCATAACTTATAACGTTATGTAATATTACGTTACATCGTATATCGTTATGTAGTATTACGTTATAACGTATAACGTTGTGTAGCATCACGTTAGTACGTATAACGATATGTAGCATCACGTTATATCTTATAACGTAATATAGTATTACCTTATAGCGTATAACGTCATATAGAATTAGGTTATAACGTATATCGTTATGTGGTAATTCGTTATAACGTATATCGTTATATGCTAGTAAGTTATAATGTATATCGTTATGTAGAATTACGTTATAACGTATATCGTTATATAGTAATACGATATAACGTATAGCGTTATGTAATATTACGTTACATCGTATAACGTTATGTAGTATTACGTTATAACGTATATCGTTATATGGTAATACGTTATGACGTATAATGTGATATATTATTACGTTTTAACATTTAAGGTTATACAGTATTACGTTATAACGTATTCTGTTAAGTAGTAGTTCGCTATAACGTATATCGGTATATGGTAATACGTTATAACGTATATCGTTATATGGTAATACGTT
>NW_025219986.1:1601635-1603779 GCF_014825855.1 Bombus pyrosoma | reverse complement strand
CGTTATACGTTGTAACGCAATACTACATAACGTTATACGTTATAACGTAATACCACATAACGTTATACGATGTAACGTAATGCTACATAACGTTGTACGTTATAACGTATTACTACATAACGTTGTACGTTATAACGTAGTACTACATAACGTTTTACGATATGACGTATTACCATATAACGTTATGCGTTGTGACATAATACTACATGACGTTATGCGTTATAACGTAATACTACATAACATTATTAGTTATAACGTGTAACTATATAACGATATACGTTATAACGTAGTATTACATAAGGTTACACGTTATAACGTATTACCATATGACGACATCCGTTATAACGTAGTACTGTATAACGTTAAATGTTGTAAAGGAAGACTACTGAACGTTATACGTCATAGCGTACTACCATACAACGATATACGTTATAACGTATTACCATATAACGAACTACGTTCTAACGTATTACCATATAACGATGTACGCTATAACGTAATACTACATCACGTTATATGATATAACGTAATACTACATAACATTATTCCTTATAACGTATTACTATATAACGATATACGTTATAACGTAATAATACATAACGTTATACGTTATAACGTAGTACTATATAACGTTATACGTTGTAACGCAATACTACATAACGTTATACGTTATAACGTAATACCACATAACGTTATACGATGTAACGTAATGCTACATAACGTTGTACGTTATAACGTATTACTACATAACGTTGTACGTTATAACGTAGTACTACATAACGCTTTACGATATAACGTATTACCATATAACGTTATGCGTTGTGACGTAATACTACATGACGTTATACGTTATAACGTAATACTACATAACATTATTCGTTATAACGTGTAACTATATAACGATATACGTTATAACGTAATAATACATAACGTTATACGTTATAACGTAATACTACAGGACATTGTACGATGTAACGTAATACTACATATCGTTATTCGTTATAACGTATTACTATATAACGATATACGTTATAACGTAATAATGCATAATGATATACGTTATAACGAAATACTACATAACATTTCACGTTATAACGTATTTTTCATATAACGATATACGTTATAACGTATTACCATATAACGATCTACGTTATAACGCAATACTACATAACGATATACGTTATAACGTTATACTATATAACGTTAAACGTTATAACGTAATACTATATCACGTTATACGTTATAACGTAATACTACATAACAATATTCGTTATAACGTACTACCATATAGCGATATACGTTATAACGTAATAAAATATAACGATATAGATTATAACGTAATATTACTTAAGGTTATACGTTATAACGTATGACCATATATCGATATACGTTATAACGTAATAATACATAATGTTATACGTTGTAACGAAATACTACTGAACGTTATACGTCATAACGTACTACCATATAACGATACAAGTTATAACGTATTACCATAAAAAGATATACGTTATAACGTAATAATGCATAATGTTATACGTTATGACGTAATACTAAATAACATTTCACGTTATAACGTATTTTTCATATGACGATATACGTTATAACGTATTATAATATAAGGATCTACGTCATAGCGAATTACCATATAACGGTGTACGTTAAAACGTAATAATACATAATGTTGTACGTTATACCGTAATACAACATAACATTTCACGTTATAACGTATTACGACATAACGTTATACGTTATAGCGTAATACTACATAACGTTATACGATATAACGTAATACTACATAACGTTATTCGTTATAACGTATTACTATACGACGATATACGTTATAACGTTATACTATATAACGTTATACGTTGTAACGTAAGACTACGTAACGGTATACGTTATAACGTATTTTTCATATAACGATATACGTTACAACGTATTGCCATATAACCATGTACGCTATAACGTAATAATACATAACGTTATACGTTATAACGTAATACTACTGAACGTTATACGTTGTAACGCACTGCCATATGACGATATACGTTATAACGCATTACCATATAACGATATACGTTATAACGTAATAATACATAAGGTTATACGTTATAACGCATTACCATATGACGACATACTTT
>NW_025219986.1:1599823-1601135 GCF_014825855.1 Bombus pyrosoma | reverse complement strand
GTTATACGTTATAACGTACTACCATATAACGATATACGTTATAACGTAATATTACATAAGGTTATACGTTATAACGTATTACCATAAAACGATATACGTTATAACGTAATAATACATAATGTTATACGTTATAACGAAATACTGCTGAACGTTATACATCATCACGTACTACCATATAACGATATACGTTATAACGTAACACTACTGAACGTTATACGTTATAACGTACTACCATATAACGATATACTTTATAACGTATTACCATATAACGATATAAGTTATACCGTAATATTACATGAGGTTATACGTTATAACGTAATACAATATAACGTTATAGGTTTTAACGTAAGACTACATAACGCTTTACGTTATAACGTAATACTACATAACGTTATACGTTATAACGTATTACGAAATAACGTTATACATTATAACGTAACACGATATAACGTTTTACATTATAACGTAATACTACATGACGTTATACGTTGTAACGAAATACTACTGAACGTTAAACGTTATAACTTACTACCATATAACGGTATACGTTATAACGTATTAAAATATAACGATATACATTATAACGTAATATTACATAAGGATATACGTTGTAACGTACTACCATATAACGATATACGTTATAACGTATTACCATATAACGATAAAAGTTATTTCGTATTAATACATAACGTTATACGTTATAAGGTATTAATACATAACGTTATACGTTATAACGTAATACTACATAACGTTATACGATATAACGTAATACTACATAACGTTATTCGTTAAAACGTATTACTCTACAACGATATACGTTATAACGTAATACTATATAACGTTATACGTTGTAACGTATGACTACGTAACGGTATACGTTATAACGTATTTTTCATCTAACGATATACGTTATAACGTATTACCATATAACGATGTACGCTGTAACGTATTAATACATAACGTTATATGTTATAACGTAATACCACTGAACGTTATACGTTGTAACGTACTGCCATATGGCGATATACGTTATAACGTATTAGCATATAATGATATACGTTATAACGTAATAATACGTAATGTTATTCGTTATAACGAAATACTACATAACCATATTCGTTATAGCGTATTACTATACAATGATGTACGTTATAACGTAATAATACATAACGTTATATGTTATAACGTAATACTACTGAACGTTATATGTTATAACGTACTACCATATAACAATATACGTTATAACGTATTACCATCAAACGTTATACGTTATTTCGTATTAATACATAACGTTATACTTTATAACATATTA
>NW_025219986.1:1598238-1599323 GCF_014825855.1 Bombus pyrosoma | reverse complement strand
TGTATAACGTTCAGCAGTATTTCATTATAACGTATAATATTATGTATTATTACGTTATAACGTAAATCGTTTTATGCTAATACGTTATAACGTATAACATTATGTAATATTACGTTATAATGTATGTCGTTATATGGTAATACGTTAAAACGTATGTCGTTATATGGTAATACGTTACAACGTATATCGTTATATAGTAATACGCTATAACGAACAACGTTCAGTAGTATTACGTTGTAACGTATAACGTTCTGTATTATTACGTTATAACGTACATCGTTATGTGGTAATACGTTATAACGTTAATCGTTATATGAAAGATACGTTATAACGTGAAATGTTATGTAGTATTACGTTATAACGTATAACATTATGTATTATTACGTTATAACGTATATCGTTATATGGTAGTACGTTATAACGTATAACGTTCAGTAGTACTTTGTTACAACGTATAACTTTATATACTATTATGTTATAACGTATATAGTTATATAGTAATACGTTACAACGCATAACGTTATATAGTATTACGTTATAACGTATATCGTTATGTAGTAATACGTTACAACGTATAACGTTATATAGCATTACGTTATAACATATATTGTTATATAGTAATACGTTATAACGAACAACGTTATGTAGTATTACGTTACATCGTATAACGTTATGTAGTATGTCATTAAAATGTATAACATTATGTATTATTACGTTATAACGTATATCATTTTATAGTAGTACGTTATAACGAACAACGTTCAGTGGTATTACGTTATAACGTATAATGTTATGTATTATTACGTTATACCGTACATCGTTATATGGTAATACGTTATGATGTATAACGTTCAGTAGTATTTCATTATAACGTAAAACATTATGTATTATTACGTTATAACGTATATCGTTTTATGGTAATACGTTATAACGTATAACGTTCAGTAGTATTACGTTATAACGTATAACGTTATGTAGCATTACGTTATAACGTATAACGTGATATAGTATTGCTTTATAACTTATATCCTTATATAATAATACGTTATAACGTATAGCGTTATGTAGTACTAAGTTATATAGTA